>NW_028152252.1:0-167500 GCF_964638095.1 Poromitra crassiceps
TTTTTTTTCACAAACTACTTTGACAAAAATTGGCGGAACTCCCTGTTGAAGACCACTGACCTACAGTATGTTGTCTGTGGGTATGTGCAGGTACTGATCATTTTTGACAAACGTCAACCAATTCCATCTGAGACCATAATTGCAGCACAGCGCCAGACTACAGCCTTTTTTACATAGTGATTTTGTGGATTTGAGGTTTTTCAGTTACATTTTTCAATTCATGTGAGCTTCTGACACCATGTGACACAAAGTTTTAACAACTTGGATTAGTTTTGTAAAGTAGCTAATTTTCAGAAATATAAATTCACATTTTTCACTTTAATTCACTACATGTGCCAAGTGACCCATATAAAAAAAGGCAGTGCAAATCAGTTACCAATGGGGTCTCTAAAGAAGATGGTAAACCATGTACGGTAGCCTAATGCACAAACAAGTAGTTATTTGCTATAAATAGTAAATAGTGACATGATTTATAGCAAATAAATATCTTATTTCATGCATTATATGATTTCCCACCTTTTCTGTTGGATAAATGATAAAATCACATTGTCACAATAGAGATGAGGATGCTCATTAGAACAATTTCAAAATATCATTAGGTTGTAAGTAAAATGGATGCTGACTTTTTATTCCAAAAACAGAGAACATGCTGGAAAGTGAGTTTTGAAAGCCAGAGAGCTGTCAGAGCAGCTGATCAACAACCCCATCTTATACAGTACAGGTACAATTTAGTGCTATGGGACAGTATAGATCTTAGTTATTTTACCTTTGAACTAAGTCCCCTGTCTGTCTGTCTGTCTGTCTGTCTGCCTGTCTGTCTGTCTGCCTGTCTGTCTGCCTGTCTGCCTGTCTGTCTGTCTGTCTGTCTGTCTGTCTGTCTGCCTGTCTGTCTGTCTGTCTGTCTGTCCCTCTCTCAGGGGGAACCAGAACTGGCCCAGCAATGGCTGGAGAAACTCAACGACATGTGGGAGCTCCAGAGGTTTCAGCAGGACTGTCACGAGGTATGAGACCCACACATGCGCACTGCAGGCTGGTGACAGGGCTATGAAGGCTTGACACTGAGGGGAGAATTACAGCAGTTTAGCAGCATTTTTCATAGGGAAAGAGTGAACAGGATGGCAAGCCTTTTGGTTAAAGCATCGATTGTAAAGAAAAGTGGACGTAGTGAGTGTGACATCACCCATACATGTAGGTTTCTGAAGGGCCGTTTTGAAGCCAAACGTTGGTGTCTACAAGCACTGCCATGTTGACATGTTTTGGAGCTGGAGCAGCCATGAGCGAAGCTGAGGGTTTGCCAGAGTTTTATAACCATTGTATCCCATTAATGATGCAATTATTTAGACACATCTTAGAAGAAGTGAAATGAGCTACTAAGACCATCATCTTGTCGTGACTAGGCAGACCGGGCAAAAACAAACAAAATAGCAGACAAGGTATTTTACTGAGAGTCCAAGTATTTACAATGGGCTCTCTGGCCAGAATGTGCAGAGAAGAGTGAGCTTGGCTTGTGGAGGCTGAGGCTGGTTGCAGCATGGATGAAAGGGTGGAGCCGCTCTGGGCAGAGGAGGACTTGAGGTCCCAGGTTGGAGGCTGAGGCTGGTTGCAGCATGGATGAAAGGGTGGAGCTGCTCTGGGCAGAGGAGGACTTGAGGTCCCAGGTTGGAGGCTGAGGCTGGTTGCAGCATGGATGAAAGGGTGTGTGATGACGTTGCACAGAAACCCATCTATTGAGTTCATAACCTGTTGAGCATTGGTTAGAGGACAGCTATAAAAATGTGTGCTGTAAACAGAAATCCATTCTTCAATTTTAATCCAAAATAATGCAACTTCCGGACACGATACATTTTGCCGCAATACTGTATCGATATTTCAGAAAAATATACCATATCTATTTTTTTGCACGGCCGTGTGTTCAGTAATATAATAAGAATACTTTTTATTTCAGTGCCTTCAGTAAGACACTCAACACTCGGTAGTTTTGACTCAATTTGTCCACTTATCAGTTATCAATATAAAGTGATGTACATATTATTACACTACCTGGGTGGTGTACAGCGTGTTGTATTTTTAGCTCTATATTTAAATTTTCAGTAAATTATGTAGAGTATTGCAATATATCGCAATATGTATTGTATCGCAATGTATCGTGATACAATCGTATCGCGACCCATGTATCGTGATACGTATCGTATCGTGAGGTCCTTGCCAATACCCAGACCTATATGTGTAATATATTAAGTGTTCCTCTGTGCTCTATGAGGCCATTTAGAGGCCATTTACACCTGGCGCTAACATGCGTTTTCTGTGATCAGATTGTATTTGATCACTTCAACCTGATTCCATTTACACCTGGCGCTAACATGTGTTTTCTGCAATCTGATTGCAATCTGACTGCAGAAATTGTTGTCCTCTCAATCCGCATAAAGTTGCTGTATCCAGATTGAGAGGACACATTGCATTTACACTTGTGTTCAATGTGTACACAATGCATCCCTGACCACCTCCGGAGGTGGTTTGGCCGATCAGATTGCAATCCTTCAATGCGTTTTGGGGGTGTTTACACCTGGCATTTCAAGTGATAAAACACAATGTGATTGCAATCTGATCACAGAAAACACATGTTAACGCCAGGTGTAAATGGCTGCTAATGCATAAGCTCCAGCGCACACATCATTTACATATCATTCACATATCATTTAACTACAACGGCCAATCATCATTTTAACAACCTGTTTTCTCGATTTCTTAAAGGTTTGTAACAGAGGTGACAGGTTCTAGACTAGTAGCCTAACACAATACAGGGCTATTCAGGACAGGGTTTCATTTGAAATAGTACATTAAGGATTGTGTCATTTGTGTCTATTTGTGTTTTCAGCAATCTGTCCTGGCTGCTCTGTGATGGAGGTAAAGTCACAACTTAGCGTTTCACTTATTGGAGCTCCTTCATCCCAACAGCCGTCCGTATTCCAAACAAACAATGAAAGACTTTCACACACTGTCATATTTGCACGTTGCCACATGCACTTTTACTTACTTTTAGCTCTAATCGTATGTATGTTTTTAACCCTTATGTCTGTTTATTTGTTTTTGTCGTTTCTACCCAGTTTTCTCATGTTTCTAAGCTGACATAATAAATAAATGTTAATATATATATATATATATATATATATATATATATATATATATATATATATATATATATATATATATATATATGATATATATACACACACACACACACACACACACACACACACACATACATACATGCATACATATATAATATAAACATATATGATGATCTTTGACAGGAGTTGATAGGTTCATAGTTAACCCACTTCACAGGCTGAGAGCCAGTCTTGTTGTTAGTGCGACACCTAGTGGCCAAACATCAAACTCGGCGTCCCTGTAATAGACCAAATCACCGTGACGTCACCATGTAAACAAATTTACTTCCGGGTACCACTTGGGGAAGGCGGCAGGTTTAAATGTGCGTGTTGTCAAATAAATGCTGTCAAACCCTCTCGTTGTTTTCGGCCGACTACTTTCAATTTAAATGGTTAAACGGTTGGTAAACATGCTTGTCCGACGTATCTAGCCTTTCTTCTGTGTTTGTTTTATGTAGTGTTAGCTAGCTAATAATGTTTGTTTGTCTGTCAAACTCGCTGTTTTGCAGACTCATTAACGTAGAAGAGCCTGGTGACGCGAGGTTACGTTAACGTTACAAACAGAGCTACTGACGCCACGTTAATTTAATTTAGCGTCAAGTCTACTCTGGTCTGGTCCAACAGGTAAATTAGCTAGTCTGGTCGTTAGTGAAAGTGTTGTTATGAATGATATTAAACAACAACACAACACGGACGAACCATTTTTGTCTTCTTTGTCTGTTTTTGTCTTCAACACGTCAGTTTGTGCCGTCCACCGCCATTATAATGTGTGGACCCAGGGGTACCCGGAAGTAAATGTAAACATCCAGGTGATTTGGTCTATACAGTACTTTTGAGTTCAGGCTCTGGCAGTCTTTTGAATGGCCCATGTGTCTTACATTGTGTTGCATCAGTATTCCTTGAAAAACACCCACTTCAAATGTATTCATACATTTTCCTCTCATGTTCTATTTATGATAGAGACAGACAGCACTTTGCCCAGGCCATCGCCATTCTGAACACCCATGAAGGTGAGAGGTCTGCCCTCCACACATTACCCAAACATCTCTCTCTCTCACTCTCTCTCTCTCTCTCTCTCTCTCTCTCTCACAGATAGATTTAATTCACTATAAATAATATCACTTTATGTGGATATTCATATTATTTTCGTTATTTTTCAGGACTACCAGCGCATGTTGGATTTGATGAGGGACATCATTCTGGCCACAGACCTGGCTCACCACCTTCGCATCTTCAAGGACCTTCAGAAGATGGCTGATGGTGCGTAGTGTAGCAGTAATACAGTGAAGTGTCAATGAACAGCCGTATACATCAGCTGCTCTCAGCTTCTTTCACTCACAACCTCTACTTGAGTCCAAAACTGTGACACCAACACGTGGTCTTTATTTTCCTTCTTCACGTTATTTCATTAAGATTAGAAGTGTTTACTGAATTAGAAACTTTTGTGTTGTTGAAAATCATTTTGTGATGTTCCCAACGGTGCACCATGAGTATACCCATCTCTTCTGGGGATATATTGTGGAATTACAATATATACTGTACCAATGTTACCATTATGCTTTCCTACGTTTTGCTTCATCTTATTCTCATACCTCTGAAGTCAAACTCCAAAATCCCCTTGCAGTATCCATCCATGGCTTTCTTACCTTCTGATCATTTTATCTGACTAAGTTCCCCCTTCATAGTGTAAAGAGACAATGGGCTACATGCACAAGTCCACTACTTCCTGAAATGAGTACAGCTTCTTTATTTCCTGTCATCACTATTGGATGAAGTGATTAATGTCAGGTGTGCTGCAGTCACAACAGTCATCAGGCACACCTGATTCATCAGTTCATCCAATAGTGTAGGACAGGAAATAAAGAAGCTGTACTAATTTCAGGAAGTAAAGAAGTTGTGCATGTAGTCTATTGCTCAGTGCAGCCTTATGTAATATAATTGGCTATAACTTCCTGGCCAGTAGTTTGCTACGCCTGAATGCAATCAATGCTACATTACCGCGAGTGGAGCTGTCCTCAGTCGAATCAATTTTGAGCAGTTAAAGTGCTTCAATGACATGAATAACCTCTTAACTGGTGACTGCTTTACACCAGTGTGAAACATGTCAAACTTGCTCTACAGCACAATTAAACCAACACAGAACGACAGGCTGCTACTGGGTCTAAATTTCATTAAATATATAATTTCTTCTTACCAAACTACACGTGCCCAACACAACACAATCCCTTATTGTGGCGTTTAATTATTTTCTACTTTCTATTCATAGAAAGTCTTAGGAGCACATACATCTGAGTGTGGGACACTGAATACAATTTGTGATAATCAATTACTTTTTCAATCAGACATTTTATGGCAAAGCTAAAGCGTTTGTGCCAAAGGATAACTTAGATTCTGATAATAGACCTTATTCGCTAACCCTGACGCCACCATATTGTTGACATACCGTCCTGCGCGCACACAGCGCTGCAGCTGACAACTAGTAATAGCCTTATTGTCATTTCTGTTCCATTACAAAATAGCGATGGTAATGACAGCAATAAAAACCCCACAGTTGTTTGTATGCTGCCGTTAATGCCTGTAATAATAAACAAAAGAAAAAACGAGGTGAACAAACTTTGCTGTGAGGAGCTGTCAGAAAGTTTCACCTGTCTCTCCTAACTATCCACACCTCTCCTGTGCTGCTGACGTATCCTCCGTCTCGCTCCCTTCACGTCTGTGGACGGTAGAGATAGAAACAAACCACAGGGACTTTATTGCTGTCATTACTACAGCCGTGTGTAACGCATGTCACCATCCAAAAACAACAGGAATGATACAGGTAACGATAACGGCGGCTAGCTTCCTATAAACGCTGCTCTCACATAGGCTGTCACTTAAAGCTGCAGCGCTATGTCAACAATATGGCGGCGGTGTGCGTGCCCGTACGTGAGTGACGTCAATCGAATAAGGTCTATAGCAGTATGGAAAAGTCAATTTTATTTATTTAACGCCAAATCATAACAAGTTATCTCGAGATGCTTTATAAATAGACGGTTTACAAATAGCTGTTCAGAGAAAGTGATTTATGATAGCGTGAACGACATTGTGTGTGTGTGTGTGTGAGATACAACCCAAAGAGTCGGACCCACCGCTCCATGCTGTTGTGCCTGTTGATGACATCATGTGACCTGTCAGACCAGACCAAGGGTTGGAAGACAACGCGCAAGATCGCTGTCAGTTCAAAGTCGACAGCAATGTCTATAGGAAGCGTTTGAGCCCAAAACATGACTCGTTTATTTTTTGGGTTTACGACAACAACAAAAAATTAGCTCAAAATAACTATTACTGTAAATTTTATTACACGCCACATTTTTTACATTACACCCCCCCCCCCCCCCCCCCCCCTTCATATCTTGTTTTGGAATGAAATTATTCCTATCTTAATCCAATGCTTTGCTTTCACTTCACAGCTCGCCGTGGGGCTGCAATAGGTTTATTTCAATTGTGGAAGCAAAATGGTGTGAGCCAAAGCAATGCTATATCAATGCTATCAGCACTCAGATATTTAGATCTTATTCCTGTGCACAGCCTACTATGGGGTTTGAACTACACTGTCTGACAAATATAGTTTATTCCACAATACAAATATTGCACATTATTATTACAATGATAATCATTTGAACAATTATCACTCTCATGATTAGTGTAATATCAGATAGTTGTATTGGGTTCAGAGATATTTGTCTCTGGAGAACTATTTTCATTCTACTTCTACAGTGACACTAAAGTTACTTATGGCCCATTTCCACTGCAGGTAGTAGCGCGGTCCCGCTCCGCTCGACTTGATAAATGGTCTCATTCCACCGGTAAAAACTGTCCCAGCCCGGGTTGTATTGGCCTCGAGTCGTGCTACTTGTCGTACCTGCCTCGTCTGGGTTCTATTCTGTGAACCCGGTACCATACGGTGACGTGAAAACATTGTTGACGACTGATTGGTCAGGCAGAATCGTGTCAATGCAATGCTGCATACCAGTTTAGTGGGCTTACCTTCTCTTCTGTTATGTATATTTCCATCAGTCTTTTGTTTTGCTGCCTTCGCCTCTGGTGAAATAAAATCGCGGCGGTGATTTCAATTGTCTGAAAAAAGTCAGCTGCTCAGGAAGCTAGTTGAGTGCAGCGCTCCGCTAGGCCGCAGCGGGTCTTTGGTGAAGCCGCGGTCTTGCCTGGTCAGAAGCCGCCGGGGTACAGGCTTCACTCTGTTGCGCCTCTCCCGTCCGCGCGCAGCGCATGCCTGTGAGTTTGACTAACTACAAAGTGATATCCATTCTCCTGGCCGATTGTCACATTTGCCCATGTACACTGTAGGTCATTTAGAGGCACCAGTATTTCATAAACAGTTTAAAAGTTCTGTGGATGGATTTAATTGTAACGTTATGTTATAGCCTACTTCGGCTATTAGGCGGAGGACAGATATGCGGTCGCTATGACGACCAGCTGTGGGCGGGGGCAGATGAACGGCGGTCGAAGCAGAACATCCATCGGGCCGAAACGAGTAGAGCCGACTGGTGACGAGCTGTGCAGGGCAGTAAAATGTGGTGGAAATGAGCCATAAGCTACCGTAAATTCCGGACTATAAGCCGCACCTTTTTTCCCGTTTTTTGGCCTTTTTTGGCCCCTGCGGCTTATATAACGGTGCGGCTTATCTATGGATTTTTTCAAAAAAAAAAAAAAAAAAAAAAAAAAAAAAAAGCTCTTTTTTAGCACTCTTTCTAACTATAAATCCACTTCTGTTTTAATTTCCTCTCTTGCCCTCTTTTCACCACACTGTATGACACTGTATGACACTGTATGACACTGTGTGCACTGTAAATAACAACACAGGTGGTGTTGTGTTATGTTGTTTTGTTGAAATGTTAATAAATGGGAGCATACATATGGTAATTAAACATTAAAACACAATAAAAAAAAAAAAAAAAAAACATTAAAACACCCGTGGCTTATAGTCCGGTGCGGCTTATATAAGAAAAAAATAGTCAACTTTGAAGGTGCGGCTTATACACCGGTGCGCCTTATAGTCCGGAATTTACGGTAATTAAACACAGTCCAACAGCGGTTTCTAAACAGATTAAAACATGCATTAGCGCCACCCACACTCACTGCTCAAATGACCCAGCCCTTCAGATTACTTATTTTATTGTTAATGTAGGCATTACAGGTGGTATTTATGTAAAATATAGAGTGACAGCTTGGAATAGATATAAAATTTAAGTTTCTACACTTCACTGTGGGTTTGTGATGCACCTGTGTTGAACCAATGGGCGCTCAGCTTGATGTGTTTCTCGTCATCCTCTGTCAGCCACAGTCAGGCGCAGTTGGTGGGGAGCTCGTTGCTGGACCTTCCTGTCGGGTCTGTTTGAGGAGTGGTTCTCCCTGTTGTTCCTGTGAGGTGATCGGGAGCGGCTCCTCTCGTGGCGTCCCGAGTGAGCAGAGGACTGGTGATGTCTTCCAGCAGGGACCTGAGAAGAGATTTCACAGTTACTGGTTCCAGTGCCCTGTCAGTGTTTGGGCCCTAAGCCCTCCATATTAAATTGTCTGGATGGGCCTGTCACTGACAATACACATCAGTGGAAAACTAACCTGCAAATTAAATATGGCTGAATTTGTGTGCCGTATCCTCCAGACTGCTGCATTTTTCACTAAGTAGGGATGCCGCTAGTTATTAAGACTAACTTTCATATTTATTTCAATGTATTAGAGCAGCACAAATTAACTCGATCATCTTGGCTATCGTCAGCAACAGGATTTTGCTTAACACGTTCACTGCCAATGACGTGTTTTTACGTCAAACAAAATCCAACCGTTCACTGCCAATGACGTGTTTTTACGTCAAAATTTTTTTCCGATTTTGTTTTTTTGACGGTGGGATGTGCATCTAACCCTTTTACATCTCTTATATAAGTATTGGACGTGTACAACGTGTACAACCCATTCCACCGACCCACTAAGTGGCGACAGTGCTTTCCTGACTAGAGGAAGGCAAGCAAAAAGCAGTGTGACGAAGCCATTCTCATGAAAATGGTTTGGCGAAAACGCTTTCGTTTTCGCGCTGATTGCTGGCGATGCGGGATTGCAAATTTGCATAATAGATTATGGGTGGAACACACTTTGAAACACGCAGCATAAATATGACCAGAATCGCAAAAGCTTCATCAAAGCTCTCAACCAAAACTCCAAGAAGCGAGCGAGTCCATCCAGACTTCCTCAAACAGCGGCCGCGCAGACAGGCAGCAGCAGCAGCAAAGCAGTGAGACTGGTGACAAGCTTGTGACACGGCCGCTGCAGCCAAGAAGAACGCCCACGGAGGGAGGAGTTGGAAGCAGAGGGGGGTTTCCTGCTGTTATGGAGGAAATTACTGTTCAAAACTATTGTTTAGATGTCTGACGTCTTACTGATGCCAAAAATGAATGGTTAAAGTGACTGTTCTATCGAATTTCACAAAAAGCCGTTTATCTCTGAATAATTTTTCTGACGCTGAAACCATGCTGTATTCAACTGCTAATGCTTACATAACTACTAACTCTACAAACTAACTCTTTTAGACAGAGAAAGCACACATTCTATTAGTTCTTTTGAGATATTGTGTGTTCACAAAATCTTAGCAGAAAAGAATCCTCGGGTCTTGAAAGATGAGCCAGAATCCTCAAAAAAACCCTCTGGCAGAACCTACCTACAGTAAAAAAAAAACGTCTGGCAGTGAATGTGTTAAGAAAATTATATTATGAAATTTTAATATGTGGACTGGAATTCCCTGCATGCAGTGTAAAACAACTTGAACTAATGCTTACATCTCCGCCACCATCCTGCCCCGCCCAGAACACCATGAAGCCAGGGAAGCAGCTCCTGAGCGAGAAGAGCTTTGGTGTGGCGGTTTGCTGTTTGTGTTTAGTTAAGATGCTGCTCAGCATTTTTAGATTAAAGGCCCATTCACAACTAGAATGTTTACTATAAAGACGCTTTTTGAAAAAGACCATCACCTTTTGGGATTAGCGCTAAGGCTGTTTACTGACCTGGAAGCTAGTTTGCTAGTTAGCTTTTGCTTGCATGATGCTAAGAAAATAGCATAATCTCTTGGCCACCCTGACTGCAAAATGCGGTATTATCCTATGTTTTCAATATGAGCAGGGTTTAACCACATGTGTCTCCAGTAGCCTGTTGAAAGCCATTTAGCCACGGTGAAGTTACAGGTGTTTCTTTCAACCCCATGCTCTCAACATGGGCTCCAGGGGACTTGACTCTTTGATCCACAGTAGGCTACAATAGATTTGGTGTGCAGAGTCACCTACTGCTAAAAACTTGGTGGCCATTAGCACCATTAGCTCTGCTCTCATAAGCACAATCATCTCATGAAAGCACCATCAAACATGTTCTCTGCAAATCCATTGACTATGTTGTTATTTACTTTAGAGAGCAAGTCAAGTAAAAGCACGTCGCTAAAGTCATCATGGTCCATTTTTTCTCTGAATATTTGGTGCTGATATTGTTGGTAGTGTGAACGCTCTCTCTTCTCTACTCCCCTCTCTTCTCTCCTCCCCTCCCCTCCCCTCTCCTCCTCTCCTCTCCTCTCCTCTCCTCTCCTCTCCTCCCCTCTCTCCTCCTCCCCTCTCTCTCCCCTCCTCTCCTCTTCTCTGTGCAGGAGGTGCAGGTACGTATGGGCGAGACGGAGCAGCTGTATGCAGAGGTGGCTGAGGTGGCGGTGCTCCAGCAGCATTGGCTCCACGACACTCTGGCCGTCTACAGCATGTTCAGTGAGGTCAACGCCTGTGAGCTGTGGATCGACGAGGAGGAGCAGTGGCTGGACAAGATGGAGATCCCCGAGAGGCTGGAGGACGTGGAGGTGGTGACACACAGGTTAGTGTGTTACAAACTGACTTTTGTATCCAAGAGTGGATACTATGACTGTCCCATTATATTCCAAAATGCCCTTCCCTGTAGGTTCGAGAGCCTGGACCAGGAGATGAACAGCTTGATGGGAAGGATCCTAGATGTCAACCAGATAGTCCAGCAGCTCCTGGATGGAGGTCATCCGTCTTCTACAGAGCTCAGAGGCTGTCAGGACCACCTCAGCTCCAGGTACTGACCTCACACTGGCCGCCCACTCTGGGTCTTTAAAGCGTTCGGCTCTGGGCAAAGCGTCGGACCGCAGGCCGCCCAGTGTGGGTCTTTAAAAAGCATATTGGCCTAAGCAAATGAATGGGTCGCGACTTAATGACTAAGGAAAAATGTGGGTCATGAGGCTAGACCAGTTGAGAACCACTGCTCTAGGTGGTATTGTTTCTAAGCTACAGCTAATTAAATTCAAGATTTTGCCAGATTTTTCTAAACCCCATTCAAGTCAATGGTGGAGAAAATGGCACTTAATCGCGAATAGCACCCAGAATGCCCAAAATGTTTGGCAGATCGAAAAATAGGAGTTTATAGATTGTGCCTTGCTTTCAGAAAGCACAATAGTAGAATGTGAATGACTCTTCTCCCTCCCTCTATCCCGTCAGGACCTGGACTCGTTCCTGACCTGGCTGGTCCAGACTCAGACGGCTGCAGCCTCGGACCAGCTGCTCTGGAGGAGGCGGAGCCTCGGACCAGCTGCTCTGGAGGAGGCGGAGAGACTCATCAACAAACACGCCGCCCTCAAAGAGGAGATCGGACGGTGAGCTGCTGAGGGGCGGAGCCACGGCTGTGGTGACTTCAAGAAAACTACATTACAAAACACAGCATATTGTGTTGACAATTGAAACAAGGAAGTGCACACAAAGCATCAAGGTGTCAGGCAGCTGAAAGTAACATCAAACTAGACTAGACTAGAGGTATTGAAATGAGTAATGTATCAAAACATACAACATTTATAGTAAACATGTTATCCCCCACCAGTGATGTAGTTCCACCCTTGGGTCAGTCCCATTCATTGTCAATGCCGCCCCCTAGTGGCACAAAGTCAACATTACTGTTTGACTGAACAATCTGACAGATGGATCCATAGCCCCCTTTAGTTCATGCATTAACATCATGCATCATGACACAAATGGGACAAGATGTCACTTAGTTTCCTCAGTAATAGTAATGACATATTCCCATTAGCTATTGCCTCTATGCCGGTCTACCTAAAACCATTGCTATCTTTCTAAAGGACATACAAAGAGAAAACACAATCTAATGTCTCTGTGGACCCGGACATGTATTTTAATCCCATGAGTAAAAGTCCTGCAACCAGGCTAAACCGTAACTAGACACAATCTGGATGAGAGAAATGTGTTAGGGCCAGGTGTAAAGGCAAGTGGTCCTGTGTCCGGCAGGTATGAGGAGGACTACCAGTGTCTGCAGGTGGTGAACGAGCTGTTGGAGTCCGAGGAGGCTCCTCTGCTGCACGCTGCCCTGCAGCAGTGGCTCCAGAAGCTCCACGTCGGCTGGAACAAGCTGCTGGAGATGTGGGAGAGCAGGAGGGAGGTGCTGGTCCAGGCTCACATCTTCCACCTGTTCCTGTGGGATGTCAAACAGGCCGAGTCCTTCCTCAACAACCAGGTGAGCCATACAAGATTAAGATTCAACCGGACGGACAAACCCCGTCTTTATTTGTCACAAACACCGTGGCATGCACACATGCACGGTGGCCAGTACACACACACACATGCTTGTGAAATGTGTCCTCTGCGTTTGACCCATCCTGGCTCGTCCTCCTCCATGGTCAGGCCAGGAGCGCTGGGCAGCTGCAGTGAGAAGACCAACTTCCACCGCTGGTCAGATGATGATCTTCTGCATGTTTTTAGTTGGGAGTTATATATGGAGGAATCCCAGGGAGCACGGGGAGAACATGCAAACAAACGGACAGCAGGGGGCCATAAAGGAAGTGCCTCCAGACACGTGTTAAAGGGCCACTTTGCCCATATTCAACCAGCTTTGTATCATGACAAAATCAGTAGTACTGTATATGCAAATGAACAATCAGTAATACTGTATATGTATGTATCATGACAAAATCAGTAGTACTGTATATGCAAATGAACAATGTTTAACTTCCCTCCATGTCGTCTGGACCCAGAGCTCCTTGTTCATTTGCAGAACTTCCTGGACCATTATGATGTCATGTGGGGATGCTATTTGGTGATAGTGATGTATTAGGCCCTTTTCACGGGGGCCATTTTGTGTGGAAAAGGCAGGATAAACACAGGTGCAAGCAAAACACTAATGAGGGTTTCCAACTTCCAATCATGGAAAAGGAGAGAGCTAAAAAGTAGTACTAAAAGCTAAACATGAGCATGCTGTGTGTGTTTACTGATGCCACGTTACTAAGCCAATAATAATACAGCATCAAAGTCCAAAAAAGCTTTGGGTAAAGTGGAAATAAGGCAACAACAATGTGAGTGATGCTGTTTTACTGGAGGTCATAGAGGTGGGAGGTTTTACTGGCTCTGTCCACACGCTCCCATAATCATTTTATAATGGTTACGTTTCCCAACTGTCCCTGTTCAGCTGTGTGCTCTTTGTGTATGAATTGGCTGTCTGACTGCAGCAGAGCTTCATAGAGATACACTGTGTTGACTGCTTGCCTGGATGGCCTGGGTGTGGCTGGCTCAGTTCTGCCACACTCTGTCCTCAGAGAGACAGGGAGAGAAAGGGGGGAGAGAGAGAGCTAGAACATCACTGTGCAGCATCTGACTGGAACATCCATCTGTGTGTGTGTATGTGTGTGTGTGCGTGTCTCTTTTTGTAACAGTATCCGTGCATTATGTGATATTAGAGCAGGGCCGGACATGCAGCATCTTCTAGTAACTCTAGATCTACGCTGTAGCTTCACGATAATGTGTACCCTGGCCACCTGCCACTGCTGAGAAGTGTGTGTGTGTGTGTGTGTGTGTGTGTGTGTGTGTGTGTGTGTGTGTGTGTGTGTGTGTGTGTGTGTGTGTATGTGTGCGTGTCTCTTTTTGTAACAGTATCCGTGCATTATGTGATATTAGAGCAGGGCCGGACATGCAGCATCTTCTAGTAACTAGATCTACGCTGTAGCTTCACGATAATGTGTACCCTGGCCACCTGCCACTGCTGAGAAGTGTGTGTGTGTGTGTGTGTGCGTGTGCGTGTGCGTGCCCGCGTGCGTGTGTGTGTGTGTGTGTGTAGCTAAAATTATTTGTCAACTTTATTCACAGGATATTCCAGATCTAACAGAATACTGTATCGAGTCAATTATACGTCTGATTGGCTAGATATGTCCATTATTTTTCAATTACAAATAGGAATAGATCAAAAAACAGATACAAAAAGTTTGCAACCCATAATTTACAAGATTTTATCTAGGGATGTCCGATATTATCGGCCTACCGATATTATCGGCCGATATTAGCATAAAAAAAATCGATATCGGAAAATATCGGTATCGGTTTTCATGCCGATTTTTTTTTTTTTTTTTTTAATACAGGGGGAGTCTCACTGTGAGCAATGCTCTCTTTTTCAGGAGCGCCCTGTTCACATTCACACACACATTCATACCTGGAAGCTGACCAGTACAACCACAGTCTGATCTGCTGGCCACTGAGCAGCTCCACTGGAGCGGTTGGGGTTAAGGGCCTTGCTCAAGGGCACCTCAGTGGTGGTAATGAGGGAGGGGCAAGCGCTGCCTTTTCACTTTCCCCACCCAGATTTATCCTGCCGGTCCCGGGGATTGAACCGACGACCTTCTGGTCACAAGCTCGCTTCTCTAACACTTACAACTTTAACACAACATGCATATTATATATTAAACTCTTCAGCTACATTAAGCTACATTATGTAACTTGTTACGTGAAATTTTGGTGGAAAAAAAGCCCGCTTATATCGGTATCGGTTGATATCGGTATCGGAAATTAAGAGTTGGACATTATCGGATATCGGATATCGGTAAAAAAGCCAATATCGAACATCCCTAATTTTATCTTAGTTGTGAAGCATTTTTGGAAAAAATGGAGTGATATGAATACAATGCAGTTATACAATAAAACATCATATTGCAATTACTGTATTTATTTGACAGATTATTGCAGTTTCTGATTTTCATTATAATTCCAGTGTAGTTTTAGCACAATGTGGGAACATCTGTTTTTTAACCTCCTCCTGATGACCGATCTCATATTATTTATTTTGCTGGGAAATAAGTAAATAATTTAGGGAAGTTTGTTTGCCAGACACTTCTCACTCTGTTCTTCTCCTCCCCATTGTGTGTATTATGACATAGAATACAAAATGCCTATAATCCGTAGCAGTCTTTGGGAAGTTAATATCACAATATAATATGACTTCAACACATTTTCCAGATGAGTCTGTGTCTGTTTACGACATACAAACCAAGATCAGAAGATACAGAATCGCAGTGGTAAGCGCTGTCGCCTCACAGCTCGAAGGTCCTGGGTTCGATTCCCACCTGGGACGTTGTGAACGCTGAAGGAATGCGTGCCCGTCCGCATGTCCTCGAGTGCCCACCGCCCGGGTGGGGTCGTCAAAAGGGCCTTTCTGTGTGGAGTTTGCATGTTCTCCCCGTGCCTCCCGGGGGTTTCCTTCATATCGGAACCCCTCACCAAAACATGCAACATCCTGGTTGCTAATGTGGTTCCTGCTCTGGTCTTAAAGGCGCCGGTTCAGAGGGAGGGGAACTGGTTGGAATAGCGTGACCCTCCCACGTGCTATGTCCTACCGGTGAAGCTTCCTCTGTCAGGTGAAAAGAAGCGGCTGGCTAACTGCCCATGTCTCGGAGGAAGCATGGAGCCAGTTTTGGCTTTCCCCAGATCAGCAGAGGGTGGAGTAGCAACCAGGATAAATAAATTAAATTAGCACTAATGGAGGATAAAAATGGAATAAAAAATCGGGGGGGGGAGGGGGGGGGGGGGAGAAGATACAGAATCACAGATCTGGCAGTCTGCATTGTTTCCAGACTCAGTATCACACACAGAGCAGTTTGCTTTCTGAAATATTACAAGGTATTGCTGTCCAGACTCCTCCTCGTGTGTGTGTGTGTGTGTGTGTGTGTGTGTGTGTGTGTGTGTGTGTGTGTGTGTGTGTGTGTGTGTGTGTGTGTGTCTGTGTGTCTGTGTGTGTGTGTCTCGTGCTTGCCTGCCAGGGCATGTGTCTCTTTAGGTTTGCTAACCAATCTCTACCAGGGACCCAGCTCTTCACATTAGCCTGGAAGGCCAAATGCAGAACCAGCGTTATCACCATGGCAATCAGTCTTACCGGGAGTACGGTGGCGCAGTCGGTAGCGCTGTCGCCTCACAGCTAGAAGGTCCTGAGTTAAATTCTCGCCTGGGACGCTGTGGATGCTGGAGTTGTGACCCCCCCCATATCTTCAGTGCCTACTGCCCAGGTGGACATCTCGTCGAAAGGGCCTTTCTGTGTGGAGTTTGCATGTTCTCGCCGTACCCCCCAGGGGGTTCCTCCGTACATAACCCCCCACTAAAAACATGCAGAAGATCGTCATCCGACCAGTGACGACAACATCCGAAGTTGGTCCCCGGGCGCTGGAAAGAAAAAGCGACCACTGCTCCTGGCCTGCCCCTCGGAGGAAAGGACAAGCCAGGATGGGTCAAATGCAGAGGACAAATTTTACCGGCCACCGTCAGCATGAGTGTGTTGTAGTGTTCGTGTGACAATAAAGACGGGCTTCCGTCTGAAATCGTGTTTAAAATCTTCTGGACAAGTAGTTATAGCTAATTAAACTCTTGGCAGTGTGTTTTGTGAGAGAGAGTTTATGTGTATGATCTCTTCAACCGACTGAAAACCGATATTTTGCATCAATTCTTTACGCTATATATTCCACTTTGAGTATTTTGATGCCAAAACATTCCCCAAACTTACAGTACAAGGATCAGTACATATCTATGTCCTTATTTCAGTGCCTGTATGGACGCCCGACCAAGCCGGAGGTAACACGGGCTCGAACCTGAGACCCTCGTGTTGGTAGGCAGATAGTCTGAATCAATGCTGAGAAGCAAGCTGCAGGTATAAGCTCTGCCATTGGCTCTGACCATTTCAGTCGGAGCGAAGGGAAATCCCTTTCCATTCCCTGCCTGTCCGCTCTCAAATGCCTCTGCTGCTGTGAAACAACAACAACAATGCTAGCTAGCAAGCTAGCAACCTACACAGAAAATGACAAAGTCTTGACGAAGATTTGGATGTCCAATAAAGCAGGCCTGCTTGGTACTTTCAGTGGCTGTTCTAAAGATAACAGAGCATTTTCTTTTCCCGCTCTACCAGAATGAGAGTGAGTTCAGCCAGACTCTCTCCTGCACTGGTACAGCACCAAATGAAGTGTGGAGATAGTCTGGCAAGTGAGACTAGTAGGCAGGGAATGATCTCCATACCTTAACTGTATGTTTTCCCTGACCTTGCTCCTCCAGGAATCGGCCCTGGCCCACGTGGAGCTGCCCACCACAGTGGAAGCCACCATGAAGAAACACAAGGACTTCACCACCACCATGGAGCTCAACCTGCACCGCATCAAGGCTGTGATGGAGGCCGGGGAGAGCCTGATCAGCCAGAGCAACATCTACTCCCAACGCATCAGGGAGCGCGTCGACACGCTCGCCAACAGGTACGACTGGCCTGCATGCAGAAAACACATGGAAAGGAGGATGTGTCATCATCATTAAGTTGGATAGTGAGCAAGTTGGAGCAAAACATGAGGCTTTGCACCGCAAAATCTTTGATTTATCAAAAAGTATTGAAAAGTTGAATAGTATGACAAAGATTCAAAATGTTGCATCCAAATTGGTCAGGCCTTTATCAGTAAGGGAATATTTCAATATCCAGCAAAATAAAATAAAAACTATTTTATTTATTGTTATGGGCAGTGCAGACTTCATTCAAGGGTTGAGGTCTCCGCTTTGACCGCTTTGTGTGTGCGTGTGTGTGTGTGTGTGTGTGTGTGGGTGCGTGTGTGTGCGTGTGTGGGTGCGTGTGTGTGCGTGTGTGTGCGTGTGTGTGTGTGTGTGTGTGTGGGTGCGTGTGTGTGTGTGTGCGTGTGTGTGTGTGTGTGTGTGGGGGTGTGGGGGTGCGTGCGTGCGTGGGTGCGTGCGTGTGTGTGTGTGCTGCAGTGGGGGTTGGGGTGTTTATGTAGGTATATGGGGGGTAGGGTAGGCTTTGGTGTGCGTTTGCAATAGCAATATGGAAAGCCATATGGTTTTTGAATTCAATTAACAACACAATATATTATGTGAGGTGCTTTGATAAACAGTAGGGGTCTTCAACCTTTTTCAGCCCAAGTACCCCTTGGTTGACAGCGAAACTGAGGGACCCCCTACGATTTGAAATAAAATTGTTACATTTTAGGTGTGGCCTATAATTAAGCAATATAGCATGAGAGCCAGTGTGTTGTGAAGAATATATCCCACTCGGCCTGCGGCCTCGTGGGATAACAGCTGATCAGGGGGATATATTCCACAACACACGCAGCTCGAGTGCTATATTGCTTTTATAAAACGGTTTCCAAGTATGATAATATAATAATAATAATAATACTATAAGTCCGACTCCGACTGGCATGTCATTCTGATAGAGTCAGTTGAAACACTACTGTAAGGCGGGACCGCAAGAACATGCGGGTGATTTGATTGGATCGTTCTGGAGACTGAAGTTGACATTGGCCAATCCTGGCACTTGCTGAGTAGCTGAGAGCTTTCTGGAATCCCCGACAGGCAGCTCCAGCGCAGCGTTGCATTCTCAGCGCTTGCTGAGAAGCTGAATGCTTTCTGCAAAGCCGACACCAACTAACGTTACGGGGTTAAATGCGGGGTTAACAGCCTTTCTTTTGCAAAGAAGACATTAGCCCGCATCTATTCTTGTACAAAACATCATTTTCTGCGAAGTATTAGTAAAGTTATAAGCGAAGATCGATTCACAAGGATCTGACAGCTGTCTCCGCCATTTTTTTTTCTACGTTGTCATTTGAGGTAAGCCTTATTATTACTCTCTTAGTAAGAGAGTTGCCATGGCAACCAATAACCCATGGCCATGGGTTATTGAACTCGGTTACTGGAATTATACAATGGCTGTGAACCAATCAGATTGCTTGATTTGAGAGAGCCGTTTTATAATAACATTTATAATCCAGCGCACATGAGGATATCAGGGTTTGACACTTCTTTTTATTAATAGATTACATTAAAAAAGCAAGGAGTAAACAATCCGTTTCGAACATACTGTAGATTAATCAGATTTGCTTTATAGATCATTTTTGTCAAAAGTAGCTTATTATTGCCTATTAATGCTGAGTTTACTCAATATTAGGCTGCTCAGTATTATTTTATTTTTTTAATATTGTTTTTTTTCACAAACTACTTTGACAAAAATTGGCGGAACTCCCTGTTGAAGACCACTGACCTACAGTATGTTGTCTGTGGGTATGTGCAGGTACTGATCATTTTTGACAAACGTCAACCAATTCCATCTGAGACCATAATTGCAGCACAGCGCCAGACTACAGCCTTTTTTACATAGTGATTTTGTGGATTTGAGGTTTTTCAGTTACATTTTTCAATTCATGTGAGCTTCTGACACCATGTGACACAAAGTTTTAACAACTTGGATTAGTTTTGTAAAGTAGCTAATTTTCAGAAATATAAATTCACATTTTTCACTTTAATTCACTACATGTGCCAAGTGACCCATATAAAAAAAGGCAGTGCAAATCAGTTACCAATGGGGTCTCTAAAGAAGATGGTAAACCATGTACGGTAGCCTAATGCACAAAAAAGTAGTTATTCTCTATAAATAGTAAATAGTGACATGATTTATAGCAAATAAATATCTTATTTCATGCATTATATGATTTCCCACCTTTTCTGTTGGATAAATGATAAAATCACATTGTCACAATAGAGATGAGGATGCTCATTAGAACAATTTCAAAATATCATTAGGTTGTAAGTAAAATGGATGCTGACTTTTTATTCCAAAAACAGAGAACATGCTGGAAAGTGAGTTTTGAAAGCCAGAGAGCTGTCAGAGCAGCTGATCAACAACCCCATCTTATACAGTACAGGTACAATTTAGTGCTATGGGACAGTATAGATCTTAGTTATTTTACCTTTGAACTAAGTCCCCTGTCTGTCTGTCTGTCTGCCTGTCTGTCTGTCTGCCTGTCTGTCTGCCTGTCTGCCTGTCTGTCTGTCTGTCTGTCTGTCTGTCTGTCTGTCTGTCTGTCTGTCTGTCTGTCTGCCTGTCTGTCTGTCTGTCTGTCTGTCCCTCTCTCAGGGGGAACCAGAACTGGCCCAGCAATGGCTGGAGAAACTCAACGACATGTGGGAGCTCCAGAGGTTTCAGCAGGACTGTCACGAGGTATGAGACCCACACATGCGCACTGCAGGCTGGTGACAGGGCTATGAAGGCTTGACACTGAGGGGAGAATTACAGCAGTTTAGCAGCATTTTTCATAGGGAAAGAGTGAACAGGATGGCAAGCCTTTTGGTTAAAGCATCGATTGTAAAGAAAAGTGGACGTAGTGAGTGTGACATCACCCATACATGTAGGTTTCTGAAGGGCCGTTTTGAAGCCAAACGTTGGTGTCTACAAGCACTGCCATGTTGACATGTTTTGGAGCTGGAGCAGCCATGAGCGAAGCTGAGGGTTTGCCAGAGTTTTATAACCATTGTATCCCATTAATGATGCAATTATTTAGACACATCTTAGAAGAAGTGAAATGAGCTACTAAGACCATCATCTTGTCGTGACTAGGCAGACCGGGCAAAAACAAACAAAATAGCAGACAAGGTATTTTACTGAGAGTCCAAGTATTTACAATGGGCTCTCTGGCCAGAATGTGCAGAGAAGAGTGAGCTTGGCTTGTGGAGGCTGAGGCTGGTTGCAGCATGGATGAAAGGGTGGAGCCGCTCTGGGCAGAGGAGGACTTGAGGTCCCAGGTTGGAGGCTGAGGCTGGTTGCAGCATGGATGAAAGGGTGGAGCTGCTCTGGGCAGAGGAGGACTTGAGGTCCCAGGTTGGAGGCTGAGGCTGGTTGCAGCATGGATGAAAGGGTGTGTGATGACGTTGCACAGAAACCCATCTATTGAGTTCATAACCTGTTGAGCATTGGTTAGAGGACAGCTATAAAAATGTGTGCTGTAAACAGAAATCCATTCTTCAATTTTAATCCAAAATAATGCAACTTCCGGACACGATACATTTTGCCGCAATACTGTATCGATATTTCAGAAAAATATACCATATCTATTTTTTTGCACGGCCGTGTGTTCAGTAATATAATAAGAATACTTTTTATTTCAGTGCCTTCAGTAAGACACTCAACACTCGGTAGTTTTGACTCAATTTGTCCACTTATCAGTTATCAATATAAAGTGATGTACATATTATTACACTACCTGGGTGGTGTACAGCGTGTTGTATTTTTAGCTCTATATTTAAATTTTCAGTAAATTATGTAGAGTATTGCAATATATCGCAATATGTATTGTATCGCAATGTATCGTGATACAATCGTATCGCGACCCATGTATCGTGATACGTATCGTATCGTGAGGTCCTTGCCAATACCCAGACCTATATGTGTAATATATTAAGTGTTCCTCTGTGCTCTATGAGGCCATTTAGAGGCCATTTACACCTGGCGCTAACATGCGTTTTCTGTGATCAGATTGTATTTGATCACTTCAACCTGATTCCATTTACACCTGGCGCTAACATGTGTTTTCTGCAATCTGATTGCAATCTGACTGCAGAAATTGTTGTCCTCTCAATCCGCATAAAGTTGCTGTATCCAGATTGAGAGGACACATTGCATTTACACTTGTGTTCAATGTGTACACAATGCATCCCTGACCACCTCCGGAGGTGGTTTGGCCGATCAGATTGCAATCCTTCAATGCGTTTTGGGGGTGTTTACACCTGGCATTTCAAGTGATAAAACACAATGTGATTGCAATCTGATCACAGAAAACACATGTTAACGCCAGGTGTAAATGGCTGCTAATGCATAAGCTCCAGCGCACACATCATTTACATATCATTCACATATCATTTAACTACAACGGCCAATCATCATTTTAACAACCTGTTTTCTCGATTTCTTAAAGGTTTGTAACAGAGGTGACAGGTTCTAGACTAGTAGCCTAACACAATACAGGGCTATTCAGGACAGGGTTTCATTTGAAATAGTACATTAAGGATTGTGTCATTTGTGTCTATTTGTGTTTTCAGCAATCTGTCCTGGCTGCTCTGTGATGGAGGTAAAGTCACAACTTAGCGTTTCACTTATTGGAGCTCCTTCATCCCAACAGCCGTCCGTATTCCAAACAAACAATGAAAGACTTTCACACACTGTCATATTTGCACGTTGCCACATGCACTTTTACTTACTTTTAGCTCTAATCGTATGTATGTTTTTAACCCTTATGTCTGTTTATTTGTTTTTGTCGTTTCTACCCAGTTTTCTCATGTTTCTAAGCTGACATAATAAATAAATGTTAATATATATATATATATATATATATATATATATATATATATATATATATATATATATATATGATATATATACACACACACACACACACACACACACACACACACACACACACACATACATACATGCATACATATATAATATAAACATATATGATGATCTTTGACAGGAGTTGATAGGTTCATAGTTAACCCACTTCACAGGCTGAGAGCCAGTCTTGTTGTTAGTGCGACACCTAGTGGCCAAACATCAAACTCGGCGTCCCTGTAATAGACCAAATCACCGTGACGTCACCATGTAAACAAATTTACTTCCGGGTACCACTTGGGGAAGGCGGCAGGTTTAAATGTGCGTGTTGTCAAATAAATGCTGTCAAACCCTCTCGTTGTTTTCGGCCGACTACTTTCAATTTAAATGGTTAAACGGTTGGTAAACATGCTTGTCCGACGTATCTAGCCTTTCTTCTGTGTTTGTTTTATGTAGTGTTAGCTAGCTAATAATGTTTGTTTGTCTGTCAAACTCGCTGTTTTGCAGACTCATTAACGTAGAAGAGCCTGGTGACGCGAGGTTACGTTAACGTTACAAACAGAGCTACTGACGCCACGTTAATTTAATTTAGCGTCAAGTCTACTCTGGTCTGGTCCAACAGGTAAATTAGCTAGTCTGGTCGTTAGTGAAAGTGTTGTTATGAATGATATTAAACAACAACACAACACGGACGAACCATTTTTGTCTTCTTTGTCTGTTTTTGTCTTCAACACGTCAGTTTGTGCCGTCCACCGCCATTATAATGTGTGGACCCAGGGGTACCCGGAAGTAAATGTAAACATCCAGGTGATTTGGTCTATACAGTACTTTTGAGTTCAGGCTCTGGCAGTCTTTTGAATGGCCCATGTGTCTTACATTGTGTTGCATCAGTATTCCTTGAAAAACACCCACTTCAAATGTATTCATACATTTTCCTCTCATGTTCTATTTATGATAGAGACAGACAGCACTTTGCCCAGGCCATCGCCATTCTGAACACCCATGAAGGTGAGAGGTCTGCCCTCCACACATTACCCAAACATCTCTCTCTCTCACTCTCTCTCTCTCTCTCTCTCTCTCTCTCTCTCTCTCTCACAGATAGATTTAATTCACTATAAATAATATCACTTTATGTGGATATTCATATTATTTTCGTTATTTTTCAGGACTACCAGCGCATGTTGGATTTGATGAGGGACATCATTCTGGCCACAGACCTGGCTCACCACCTTCGCATCTTCAAGGACCTTCAGAAGATGGCTGATGGTGCGTAGTGTAGCAGTAATACAGTGAAGTGTCAATGAACAGCCGTATACATCAGCTGCTCTCAGCTTCTTTCACTCACAACCTCTACTTGAGTCCAAAACTGTGACACCAACACGTGGTCTTTATTTTCCTTCTTCACGTTATTTCATTAAGATTAGAAGTGTTTACTGAATTAGAAACTTTTGTGTTGTTGAAAATCATTTTGTGATGTTCCCAACGGTGCACCATGAGTATACCCATCTCTTCTGGGGATATATTGTGGAATTACAATATATACTGTACCAATGTTACCATTATGCTTTCCTACGTTTTGCTTCATCTTATTCTCATACCTCTGAAGTCAAACTCCAAAATCCCCTTGCAGTATCCATCCATGGCTTTCTTACCTTCTGATCATTTTATCTGACTAAGTTCCCCCTTCATAGTGTAAAGAGACAATGGGCTACATGCACAAGTCCACTACTTCCTGAAATGAGTACAGCTTCTTTATTTCCTGTCATCACTATTGGATGAAGTGATTAATGTCAGGTGTGCTGCAGTCACAACAGTCATCAGGCACACCTGATTCATCAGTTCATCCAATAGTGTAGGACAGGAAATAAAGAAGCTGTACTAATTTCAGGAAGTAAAGAAGTTGTGCATGTAGTCTATTGCTCAGTGCAGCCTTATGTAATATAATTGGCTATAACTTCCTGGCCAGTAGTTTGCTACGCCTGAATGCAATCAATGCTACATTACCGCGAGTGGAGCTGTCCTCAGTCGAATCAATTTTGAGCAGTTAAAGTGCTTCAATGACATGAATAACCTCTTAACTGGTGACTGCTTTACACCAGTGTGAAACATGTCAAACTTGCTCTACAGCACAATTAAACCAACACAGAACGACAGGCTGCTACTGGGTCTAAATTTCATTAAATATATAATTTCTTCTTACCAAACTACACGTGCCCAACACAACACAATCCCTTATTGTGGCGTTTAATTATTTTCTACTTTCTATTCATAGAAAGTCTTAGGAGCACATACATCTGAGTGTGGGACACTGAATACAATTTGTGATAATCAATTACTTTTTCAATCAGACATTTTATGGCAAAGCTAAAGCGTTTGTGCCAAAGGATAACTTAGATTCTGATAATAGACCTTATTCGCTAACCCTGACGCCACCATATTGTTGACATACCGTCCTGCGCGCACACAGCGCTGCAGCTGACAACTAGTAATAGCCTTATTGTCATTTCTGTTCCATTACAAAATAGCGATGGTAATGACAGCAATAAAAACCCCACAGTTGTTTGTATGCTGCCGTTAATGCCTGTAATAATAAACAAAAGAAAAAACGAGGTGAACAAACTTTGCTGTGAGGAGCTGTCAGAAAGTTTCACCTGTCTCTCCTAACTATCCACACCTCTCCTGTGCTGCTGACGTATCCTCCGTCTCGCTCCCTTCACGTCTGTGGACGGTAGAGATAGAAACAAACCACAGGGACTTTATTGCTGTCATTACTACAGCCGTGTGTAACGCATGTCACCATCCAAACACAACAGGAATGATACAGGTAACGATAACGGCGGCTAGCTTCCTATAAACGCTGCTCTCACATAGGCTGTCACTTAAAGCTGCAGCGCTATGTCAACAATATGGCGGCGGTGTGCGTGCCCGTACGTGAGTGACGTCAATCGAATAAGGTCTATAGCAGTATGGAAAAGTCAATTTTATTTATTTAACGCCAAATCATAACAAGTTATCTCGAGATGCTTTATAAATAGACGGTTTACAAATAGCTGTTCAGAGAAAGTGATTTATGATAGCGTGAACGACATTGTGTGTGTGTGTGTGTGAGATACAACCCAAAGAGTCGGACCCACCGCTCCATGCTGTTGTGCCTGTTGATGACATCATGTGACCTGTCAGACCAGACCAAGGGTTGGAAGACAACGCGCAAGATCGCTGTCAGTTCAAAGTCGACAGCAATGTCTATAGGAAGCGTTTGAGCCCAAAACATGACTCGTTTATTTTTTGGGTTTACGACAACAACAAAAAATTAGCTCAAAATAACTATTACTGTAAATTTGATTACACGCCACATTTTTTACATTACACCCCCCCCCCCCCCCCCTTCATATCTTGTTTTGGAATGAAATTATTCCTATCTTAATCCAATGCTTTGCTTTCACTTCACAGCTCGCCGTGGGGCTGCAATAGGTTTATTTCAATTGTGGAAGCAAAATGGTGTGAGCCAAAGCAATGCTATATCAATGCTATCAGCACTCAGATATTTAGATCTTATTCCTGTGCACAGCCTACTATGGGGTTTGAACTACACTGTCTGACAAATATAGTTTATTCCACAATACAAATATTGCACATTATTATTACAATGATAATCATTTGAACAATTATCACTCTCATGATTAGTGTAATATCAGATAGTTGTATTGGGTTCAGAGATATTTGTCTCTGGAGAACTATTTTCATTCTACTTCTACAGTGACACTAAAGTTACTTATGGCCCATTTCCACTGCAGGTAGTAGCGCGGTCCCGCTCCGCTCGACTTGATAAATGGTCTCATTCCACCGGTAAAAACTGTCCCAGCCCGGGTTGTATTGGCCTCGAGTCGTGCTACTTGTCGTACCTGCCTCGTCTGGGTTCTATTCTGTGAACCCGGTACCATACGGTGACGTGAAAACATTGTTGACGACTGATTGGTCAGGCAGAATCGTGTCAATGCAATGCTGCATACCAGTTTAGTGGGCTTACCTTCTCTTCTGTTATGTATATTTCCATCAGTCTTTTGTTTTGCTGCCTTCGCCTCTGGTGAAATAAAATCGCGGCGGTGATTTCAATTGTCTGAAAAAAGTCAGCTGCTCAGGAAGCTAGTTGAGTGCAGCGCTCCGCTAGGCCGCAGCGGGTCTTTGGTGAAGCCGCGGTCTTGCCTGGTCAGAAGCCGCCGGGGTACAGGCTTCACTCTGTTGCGCCTCTCCCGTCCGCGCGCAGCGCATGCCTGTGAGTTTGACTAACTACAAAGTGATATCCATTCTCCTGGCCGATTGTCACATTTGCCCATGTACACTGTAGGTCATTTAGAGGCACCAGTATTTCATAAACAGTTTAAAAGTTCTGTGGATGGATTTAATTGTAACGTTATGTTATAGCCTACTTCGGCTATTAGGCGGAGGACAGATATGCGGTCGCTATGACGACCAGCTGTGGGCGGGGGCAGATGAACGGCGGTCGAAGCAGAACATCCATCGGGCCGAAACGAGTAGAGCCGACTGGTGACGAGCTGTGCAGGGCAGTAAAATGTGGTGGAAATGAGCCATAAGCTACCGTAAATTCCGGACTATAAGCCGCACCTTTTTTCCCGTTTTTTGGCCTTTTTTGGCCCCTGCGGCTTATATAACGGTGCGGCTTATCTATGGATTTTTTCAAAAAAAAAAAAAAAAAAAAAAAAAAAAGCTCTTTTTTAGCACTCTTTCTAACTATAAATCCACTTCTGTTTTAATTTCCTCTCTTGCCCTCTTTTCACCACACTGTATGACACTGTATGACACTGTATGACACTGTGTGCACTGTAAATAACAACACAGGTGGTGTTGTGTTATGTTGTTTTGTTGAAATGTTAATAAATGGGAGCATACATATGGTAATTAAACATTAAAACACAATAAAAAAAAAAAAAAAAAAACATTAAAACACCCGTGGCTTATAGTCCGGTGCGGCTTATATAAGAAAAAAATAGTCAACTTTGAAGGTGCGGCTTATACACCGGTGCGCCTTATAGTCCGGAATTTACGGTAATTAAACACAGTCCAACAGCGGTTTCTAAACAGATTAAAACATGCATTAGCGCCACCCACACTCACTGCTCAAATGACCCAGCCCTTCAGATTACTTATTTTATTGTTAATGTAGGCATTACAGGTGGTATTTATGTAAAATATAGAGTGACAGCTTGGAATAGATATAAAATTTAAGTTTCTACACTTCACTGTGGGTTTGTGATGCACCTGTGTTGAACCAATGGGCGCTCAGCTTGATGTGTTTCTCGTCATCCTCTGTCAGCCACAGTCAGGCGCAGTTGGTGGGGAGCTCGTTGCTGGACCTTCCTGTCGGGTCTGTTTGAGGAGTGCTTCTCCCTGTTGTTCCTGTGAGGTGATCGGGAGCGGCTCCTCTCGTGGCGTCCCGAGTGAGCAGAGGACTGGTGATGTCTTCCAGCAGGGACCTGAGAAGAGATTTCACAGTTACTGGTTCCAGTGCCCTGTCAGTGTTTGGGCCCTAAGCCCTCCATATTAAATTGTCTGGATGGGCCTGTCACTGACAATACACATCAGTGGAAAACTAACCTGCAAATTAAATATGGCTGAATTTGTGTGCCGTATCCTCCAGACTGCTGCATTTTTCACTAAGTAGGGATGCCGCTAGTTATTAAGACTAACTTTCATATTTATTTAAATGTATTAGAGCAGCACAAATTAACTCGATCATCTTGGCTATCGTCAGCAACAGGATTTTGCTTAACACGTTCACTGCCAATGACGTGTTTTTACGTCAAACAAAATCCAACCGTTCACTGCCAATGACGTGTTTTTACGTCAAAAAAAATCGATTTTGTTTTTTTGACGGTGGGATGTGCATCTAACCCTTTTACATCTCTTATATAAGTATTGGACGTGTACAACGTGTACAACCCATTCCACCGACC
The DNA here is from genome assembly GCF_964638095.1 of Poromitra crassiceps. Lineage (NCBI taxonomy): Eukaryota > Metazoa > Chordata > Actinopteri > Beryciformes > Melamphaidae > Poromitra > Poromitra crassiceps. The sequence continues at coordinate 28,634 of NW_028152252.1, forward strand.
CACTAAGTGGCGACAGTGCTTTCCTGACTAGAGGAAGGCAAGCAAAAAGCAGTGTGACGAAGCCATTCTCATGAAAATGGTTTGGCGAAAACGCTTTCGTTTTCGCGCTGATTGCTGGCGATGCGGGATTGCAAATTTGCATAATAGATTATGGGTGGAACACACTTTGAAACACGCAGCATAAATATGACCAGAATCGCAAAAGCTTCATCAAAGCTCTCAACCAAAACTCCAAGAAGCGAGCGAGTCCATCCAGACTTCCTCAAACAGCGGCCGCGCAGACAGGCAGCAGCAGCAGCAAAGCAGTGAGACTGGTGACAAGCTTGTGACACGGCCGCTGCAGCCAAGAAGAACGCCCACGGAGGGAGGAGTTGGAAGCAGAGGGGGGTTTCCTGCTGTTATGGAGGAAATTACTGTTCAAAACTATTGTTTAGATGTCTGACGTCTTACTGATGCCAAAAATGAATGGTTAAAGTGACTGTTCTATCGAATTTCACAAAAAGCCGTTTATCTCTGAATAATTTTTCTGACGCTGAAACCATGCTGTATTCAACTGCTAATGCTTACATAACTACTAACTCTACAAACTAACTCTTTTAGACAGAGAAAGCACACATTCTATTAGTTCTTTTGAGATATTGTGTGTTCACAAAATCTTAGCAGAAAAGAATCCTCGGGTCTTGAAAGATGAGCCAGAATCCTCAAAAAAACCCTCTGGCAGAACCTACCTACAGTAAAAAAAAAACGTCTGGCAGTGAATGTGTTAAGAAAATTATATTATGAAATTTTAATATGTGGACTGGAATTCCCTGCATGCAGTGTAAAACAACTTGAACTAATGCTTACATCTCCGCCACCATCCTGCCCCGCCCAGAACACCATGAAGCCAGGGAAGCAGCTCCTGAGCGAGAAGAGCTTTGGTGTGGCGGTTTGCTGTTTGTGTTTAGTTAAGATGCTGCTCAGCATTTTTAGATTAAAGGCCCATTCACAACTAGAATGTTTACTATAAAGACGCTTTTTGAAAAAGACCATCACCTTTTGGGATTAGCGCTAAGGCTGTTTACTGACCTGGAAGCTAGTTTGCTAGTTAGCTTTTGCTTGCATGATGCTAAGAAAATAGCATAATCTCTTGGCCACCCTGACTGCAAAATGCGGTATTATCCTATGTTTTCAATATGAGCAGGGTTTAACCACATGTGTCTCCAGTAGCCTGTTGAAAGCCATTTAGCCACGGTGAAGTTACAGGTGTTTCTTTCAACCCCATGCTCTCAACATGGGCTCCAGGGGACTTGACTCTTTGATCCACAGTAGGCTACAATAGATTTGGTGTGCAGAGTCACCTACTGCTAAAAACTTGGTGGCCATTAGCACCATTAGCTCTGCTCTCATAAGCACAATCATCTCATGAAAGCACCATCAAACATGTTCTCTGCAAATCCATTGACTATGTTGTTATTTACTTTAGAGAGCAAGTCAAGTAAAAGCACGTCGCTAAAGTCATCATGGTCCATTTTTTCTCTGAATATTTGGTGCTGATATTGTTGGTAGTGTGAACGCTCTCTCTTCTCTACTCCCCTCTCTTCTCTCCTCCCCTCCCCTCCCCTCTCCTCCTCTCCTCTCCTCTCCTCTCCTCTCCTCTCCTCTCCTCCCCTCTCTCCTCCTCCCCTCTCTCTCCCCTCCTCTCCTCTTCTCTGTGCAGGAGGTGCAGGTACGTATGGGCGAGACGGAGCAGCTGTATGCAGAGGTGGCTGAGGTGGCGGTGCTCCAGCAGCATTGGCTCCACGACACTCTGGCCGTCTACAGCATGTTCAGTGAGGTCAACGCCTGTGAGCTGTGGATCGACGAGGAGGAGCAGTGGCTGGACAAGATGGAGATCCCCGAGAGGCTGGAGGACGTGGAGGTGGTGACACACAGGTTAGTGTGTTACAAACTGACTTTTGTATCCAAGAGTGGATACTATGACTGTCCCATTATATTCCAAAATGCCCTTCCCTGTAGGTTCGAGAGCCTGGACCAGGAGATGAACAGCTTGATGGGAAGGATCCTAGATGTCAACCAGATAGTCCAGCAGCTCCTGGATGGAGGTCATCCGTCTTCTACAGAGCTCAGAGGCTGTCAGGACCACCTCAGCTCCAGGTACTGACCTCACACTGGCCGCCCACTCTGGGTCTTTAAAGCGTTCGGCTCTGGGCAAAGCGTCGGACCGCAGGCCGCCCAGTGTGGGTCTTTAAAAAGCATATTGGCCTAAGCAAATTAATGGGTCGCGACTTAATGACTAAGGAAAAATGTGGGTCATGAGGCTAGACCAGTTGAGAACCACTGCTCTAGGTGGTATTGTTTCTAAGCTACAGCTAATTAAATTCAAGATTTTGCCAGATTTTTCTAAACCCCATTCAAGTCAATGGTGGAGAAAATGGCACTTAATCGCGAATAGCACCCAGAATGCCCAAAATGTTTGGCAGATCGAAAAATAGGAGTTTATAGATTGTGCCTTGCTTTCAGAAAGCACAATAGTAGAATGTGAATGACTCTTCTCCCTCCCTCTATCCCGTCAGGACCTGGACTCGTTCCTGACCTGGCTGGTCCAGACTCAGACGGCTGCAGCCTCGGACCAGCTGCTCTGGAGGAGGCGGAGCCTCGGACCAGCTGCTCTGGAGGAGGCGGAGAGACTCATCAACAAACACGCCGCCCTCAAAGAGGAGATCGGACGGTGAGCTGCTGAGGGGCGGAGCCACGGCTGTGGTGACTTCAAGAAAACTACATTACAAAACACAGCATATTGTGTTGACAATTGAAACAAGGAAGTGCACACAAAGCATCAAGGTGTCAGGCAGCTGAAAGTAACATCAAACTAGACTAGACTAGAGGTATTGAAATGAGTAATGTATCAAAACATACAACATTTATAGTAAACATGTTATCCCCCACCAGTGATGTAGTTCCACCCTTGGGTCAGTCCCATTCATTGTCAATGCCGCCCCCTAGTGGCACAAAGTCAACATTACTGTTTGACTGAACAATCTGACAGATGGATCCATAGCCCCCTTTAGTTCATGCATTAACATCATGCATCATGACACAAATGGGACAAGATGTCACTTAGTTTCCTCAGTAATAGTAATGACATATTCCCATTAGCTATTGCCTCTATGCCGGTCTACCTAAAACCATTGCTATCTTTCTAAAGGACATACAAAGAGAAAACACAATCTAATGTCTCTGTGGACCCGGACATGTATTTTAATCCCATGAGTAAAAGTCCTGCAACCAGGCTAAACCGTAACTAGACACAATCTGGATGAGAGAAATGTGTTAGGGCCAGGTGTAAAGGCAAGTGGTCCTGTGTCCGGCAGGTATGAGGAGGACTACCAGTGTCTGCAGGTGGTGAACGAGCTGTTGGAGTCCGAGGAGGCTCCTCTGCTGCACGCTGCCCTGCAGCAGTGGCTCCAGAAGCTCCACGTCGGCTGGAACAAGCTGCTGGAGATGTGGGAGAGCAGGAGGGAGGTGCTGGTCCAGGCTCACATCTTCCACCTGTTCCTGTGGGATGTCAAACAGGCCGAGTCCTTCCTCAACAACCAGGTGAGCCATACAAGATTAAGATTCAACCGGACGGACAAACCCCGTCTTTATTTGTCACAAACACCGTGGCATGCACACATGCACGGTGGCCAGTACACACACACACATGCTTGTGAAATGTGTCCTCTGCGTTTGACCCATCCTGGCTCGTCCTCCTCCATGGTCAGGCCAGGAGCGCTGGGCAGCTGCAGTGAGAAGACCAACTTCCACCGCTGGTCAGATGATGATCTTCTGCATGTTTTTAGTTGGGAGTTATATATGGAGGAATCCCAGGGAGCACGGGGAGAACATGCAAACAAACGGACAGCAGGGGGCCATAAAGGAAGTGCCTCCAGACACGTGTTAAAGGGCCACTTTGCCCATATTCAACCAGCTTTGTATCATGACAAAATCAGTAGTACTGTATATGCAAATGAACAATCAGTAATACTGTATATGTATGTATCATGACAAAATCAGTAGTACTGTATATGCAAATGAACAATGTTTAACTTCCCTCCATGTCGTCTGGACCCAGAGCTCCTTGTTCATTTGCAGAACTTCCTGGACCATTATGATGTCATGTGGGGATGCTATTTGGTGATAGTGATGTATTAGGCCCTTTTCACGGGGGCCATTTTGTGTGGAAAAGGCAGGATAAACACAGGTGCAAGCAAAACACTAATGAGGGTTTCCAACTTCCAATCATGGAAAAGGAGAGAGCTAAAAAGTAGTACTAAAAGCTAAACATGAGCATGCTGTGTGTGTTTACTGATGCCACGTTACTAAGCCAATAATAATACAGCATCAAAGTCCAAAAAAGCTTTGGGTAAAGTGGAAATAAGGCAACAACAATGTGAGTGATGCTGTTTTACTGGAGGTCATAGAGGTGGGAGGTTTTACTGGCTCTGTCCACACGCTCCCATAATCATTTTATAATGGTTACGTTTCCCAACTGTCCCTGTTCAGCTGTGTGCTCTTTGTGTATGAATTGGCTGTCTGACTGCAGCAGAGCTTCATAGAGATACACTGTGTTGACTGCTTGCCTGGATGGCCTGGGTGTGGCTGGCTCAGTTCTGCCACACTCTGTCCTCAGAGAGACAGGGAGAGAAAGGGGGGAGAGAGAGAGCTAGAACATCACTGTGCAGCATCTGACTGGAACATCCATCTGTGTGTGTGTATGTGTGTGTGTGCGTGTCTCTTTTTGTAACAGTATCCGTGCATTATGTGATATTAGAGCAGGGCCGGACATGCAGCATCTTCTAGTAACTCTAGATCTACGCTGTAGCTTCACGATAATGTGTACCCTGGCCACCTGCCACTGCTGAGAAGTGTGTGTGTGTGTGTGTGTGTGTGTGTGTGTGTGTGTGTGTGTGTGTGTGTGTGTGTGTGTGTGTGTATGTGTGCGTGTCTCTTTTTGTAACAGTATCCGTGCATTATGTGATATTAGAGCAGGGCCGGACATGCAGCATCTTCTAGTAACTAGATCTACGCTGTAGCTTCACGATAATGTGTACCCTGGCCACCTGCCACTGCTGAGAAGTGTGTGTGTGTGTGTGTGTGTGTGTGTGTGTGCGTGTGCGTGTGCGTGCCCGCGTGCGTGTGTGTGTGTGTGTAGCTAAAATTATTTGTCAACTTTATTCACAGGATATTCCAGATCTAACAGAATACTGTATCGAGTCAATTATACGTCTGATTGGCTAGATATGTCCATTATTTTTCAATTACAAATAGGAATAGATCAAAAAACAGATACAAAAAGTTTGCAACCCATAATTTACAAGATTTTATCTAGGGATGTCCGATATTATCGGCCTACCGATATTATCGGCCGATATTAGCATAAAAAAAATCGATATCGGAAAATATCGGTATCGGTTTTCATGCCGATTTTTTTTTTTTTTTTTTTAATACAGGGGGAGTCTCACTGTGAGCAATGCTCTCTTTTTCAGGAGCGCCCTGTTCACATTCACACACACATTCATACCTGGAAGCTGACCAGTACAACCACAGTCTGATCTGCTGGCCACTGAGCAGCTCCACTGGAGCGGTTGGGGTTAAGGGCCTTGCTCAAGGGCACCTCAGTGGTGGTAATGAGGGAGGGGCAAGCGCTGCCTTTTCACTTTCCCCACCCAGATTTATCCTGCCGGTCCCGGGGATTGAACCGACGACCTTCTGGTCACAAGCTCGCTTCTCTAACACTTACAACTTTAACACAACATGCATATTATATATTAAACTCTTCAGCTACATTAAGCTACATTATGTAACTTGTTACGTGAAATTTTGGTGGAAAAAAAGCCCGCTTATATCGGTATCGGTTGATATCGGTATCGGAAATTAAGAGTTGGACATTATCGGATATCGGATATCGGTAAAAAAGCCAATATCGAACATCCCTAATTTTATCTTAGTTGTGAAGCATTTTTGGAAAAAATGGAGTGATATGAATACAATGCAGTTATACAATAAAACATCATATTGCAATTACTGTATTTATTTGACAGATTATTGCAGTTTCTGATTTTCATTATAATTCCAGTGTAGTTTTAGCACAATGTGGGAACATCTGTTTTTTAACCTCCTCCTGATGACCGATCTCATATTATTTATTTTGCTGGGAAATAAGTAAATAATTTAGGGAAGTTTGTTTGCCAGACACTTCTCACTCTGTTCTTCTCCTCCCCATTGTGTGTATTATGACATAGAATACAAAATGCCTATAATCCGTAGCAGTCTTTGGGAAGTTAATATCACAATATAATATGACTTCAACACATTTTCCAGACCTATAGATGAGTCTGTGTCTGTTTACGACATACAAACCAAGATCAGAAGATACAGAATCGCAGTGGTAAGCGCTGTCGCCTCACAGCTCGAAGGTCCTGGGTTCGATTCCCACCTGGGACGTTGTGAACGCTGAAGGAATGCGTGCCCGTCCGCATGTCCTCGAGTGCCCACCGCCCGGGTGGGGTCGTCAAAAGGGCCTTTCTGTGTGGAGTTTGCATGTTCTCCCCGTGCCTCCCGGGGGTTTCCTTCATATCGGAACCCCTCACCAAAACATGCAACATCCTGGTTGCTAATGTGGTTCCTGCTCTGGTCTTAAAGGCGCCGGTTCAGAGGGAGGGGAACTGGTTGGAATAGCGTGACCCTCCCACGTGCTATGTCCTACCGGTGAAGCTTCCTCTGTCAGGTGAAAAGAAGCGGCTGGCTAACTGCCCATGTCTCGGAGGAAGCATGGAGCCAGTTTTGGCTTTCCCCAGATCAGCAGAGGGTGGAGTAGCAACCAGGATAAATAAATTAAATTAGCACTAATGGAGGATAAAAATGGAATAAAAAATCGGGGGGGGGAGGGGGGGGGGGGAGAAGATACAGAATCACAGATCTGGCAGTCTGCATTGTTTCCAGACTCAGTATCACACACAGAGCAGTTTGCTTTCTGAAATATTACAAGGTATTGCTGTCCAGACTCCTCCTCGTGTGTGTGTGTGTGTGTGTGTGTGTGTGTGTGTGTGTGTGTGTGTGTGTGTGTGTGTGTGTGTGTGTGTGTCTGTGTGTCTGTGTGTGTGTGTCTCGTGCTTGCCTGCCAGGGCATGTGTCTCTTTAGGTTTGCTAACCAATCTCTACCAGGGACCCAGCTCTTCACATTAGCCTGGAAGGCCAAATGCAGAACCAGCGTTATCACCATGGCAATCAGTCTTACCGGGAGTACGGTGGCGCAGTCGGTAGCGCTGTCGCCTCACAGCTAGAAGGTCCTGAGTTAAATTCTCGCCTGGGACGCTGTGGATGCTGGAGTTGTGACCCCCCCCATATCTTCAGTGCCTACTGCCCAGGTGGACATCTCGTCGAAAGGGCCTTTCTGTGTGGAGTTTGCATGTTCTCGCCGTACCCCCCAGGGGGTTCCTCCGTACATAACCCCCCACTAAAAACATGCAGAAGATCGTCATCCGACCAGTGACGACAACATCCGAAGTTGGTCCCCGGGCGCTGGAAAGAAAAAGCGACCACTGCTCCTGGCCTGCCCCTCGGAGGAAAGGACAAGCCAGGATGGGTCAAATGCAGAGGACAAATTTTACCGGCCACCGTCAGCATGAGTGTGTTGTAGTGTTCGTGTGACAATAAAGACGGGCTTCCGTCTGAAATCGTGTTTAAAATCTTCTGGACAAGTAGTTATAGCTAATTAAACTCTTGGCAGTGTGTTTTGTGAGAGAGAGTTTATGTGTATGATCTCTTCAACCGACTGAAAACCGATATTTTGCATCAATTCTTTACGCTATATATTCCACTTTGAGTATTTTGATGCCAAAACATTCCCCAAACTTACAGTACAAGGATCAGTACATATCTATGTCCTTATTTCAGTGCCTGTATGGACGCCCGACCAAGCCGGAGGTAACACGGGCTCGAACCTGAGACCCTCGTGTTGGTAGGCAGATAGTCTGAATCAATGCTGAGAAGCAAGCTGCAGGTATAAGCTCTGCCATTGGCTCTGACCATTTCAGTCGGAGCGAAGGGAAATCCCTTTCCATTCCCTGCCTGTCCGCTCTCAAATGCCTCTGCTGCTGTGAAACAACAACAACAATGCTAGCTAGCAAGCTAGCAACCTACACAGAAAATGACAAAGTCTTGACGAAGATTTGGATGTCCAATAAAGCAGGCCTGCTTGGTACTTTCAGTGGCTGTTCTAAAGATAACAGAGCATTTTCTTTTCCCGCTCTACCAGAATGAGAGTGAGTTCAGCCAGACTCTCTCCTGCACTGGTACAGCACCAAATGAAGTGTGGAGATAGTCTGGCAAGTGAGACTAGTAGGCAGGGAATGATCTCCATACCTTAACTGTATGTTTTCCCTGACCTTGCTCCTCCAGGAATCGGCCCTGGCCCACGTGGAGCTGCCCACCACAGTGGAAGCCACCATGAAGAAACACAAGGACTTCACCACCACCATGGAGCTCAACCTGCACCGCATCAAGGCTGTGATGGAGGCCGGGGAGAGCCTGATCAGCCAGAGCAACATCTACTCCCAACGCATCAGGGAGCGCGTCGACACGCTCGCCAACAGGTACGACTGGCCTGCATGCAGAAAACACATGGAAAGGAGGATGTGTCATCATCATTAAGTTGGATAGTGAGCAAGTTGGAGCAAAACATGAGGCTTTGCACCGCAAAATCTTTGATTTATCAAAAAGTATTGAAAAGTTGAATAGTATGACAAAGCTTCAAAATGTTGCATCCAAATTGGTCAGGCCTTTATCAGTAAGGGAATATTTCAATATCCAGCAAAATAAAATAAAAACTATTTTATTTATTGTTATGGGCAGTGCAGACTTCATTCAAGGGTTGAGGTCTCCGCTTTGACCGCTTTGTGTGTGCGTGTGTGTGTGTGTGTGTGTGTGTGGGTGCGTGTGTGTGCGTGTGTGGGTGCGTGTGTGTGCGTGTGTGTGCGTGTGTGTGTGTGTGTGTGTGTGGGTGCGTGTGTGTGTGTGTGCGTGTGTGTGTGTGTGTGTGTGGGGGTGTGGGGGTGCGTGCGTGCGTGGGTGCGTGCGTGTGTGTGTGTGCTGCAGTGGGGGTTGGGGTGTTTATGTAGGTATATGGGGGGTAGGGTAGGCTTTGGTGTGCGTTTGCAATAGCAATATGGAAAGCCATATGGTTTTTGAATTCAATTAACAACACAATATATTATGTGAGGTGCTTTGATAAACAGTAGGGGTCTTCAACCTTTTTCAGCCCAAGTACCCCTTGGTTGACAGCGAAACTGAGGGACCCCCTACGATTTGAAATAAAATTGTTACATTTTAGGTGTGGCCTATAATTAAGCAATATAGCATGAGAGCCAGTGTGTTGTGAAGAATATATCCCACTCGGCCTGCGGCCTCGTGGGATAACAGCTGATCAGGGGGATATATTCCACAACACACGCAGCTCGAGTGCTATATTGCTTTTATAAAACGGTTTCCAAGTATGATAATATAATAATAATAATAATACTATAAGTCCGACTCCGACTGGCATGTCATTCTGATAGAGTCAGTTGAAACACTACTGTAAGGCGGGACCGCAAGAACATGCGGGTGATTTGATTGGATCGTTCTGGAGACTGAAGTTGACATTGGCCAATCCTGGCGCTTGCTGAGTAGCTGAGAGCTTTCTGGAATCCCCGACAGGCAGCTCCAGCGCAGCGTTGCATTCTCAGCGCTTGCTGAGAAGCTGAATGCTTTCTGCAAAGCCGACACCAACTAACGTTACGGGGTTAAATGCGGGGTTAACAGCCTTTCTTTTGCAAAGAAGACATTAGCCCGCATCTATTCTTGTACAAAACATCATTTTCTGCGAAGTATTAGTAAAGTTATAAGCGAAGATCGATTCACAAGGATCTGACAGCTGTCTCCGCCATTTTTTTTTCTACGTTGTCATTTGAGGTAAGCCTTATTATTACTCTCTTAGTAAGAGAGTTGCCATGGCAACCAATAACCCATGGCCATGGGTTATTGAACTCGGTTACTGGAATTATACAATGGCTGTGAACCAATCAGATTGCTTGATTTGAGAGAGCCGTTTTATAATAACATTTATAATCCAGCGCACATGAGGATATCAGGGTTTGACACTTCTTTTTATTAATAGATTACATTAAAAAAGCAAGGAGTAAACAATCCGTTTCGAACATACTGTAGATTAATCAGATTTGCTTTATAGATCATTTTTGTCAAAAGTAGCTTATTATTGCCTATTAATGCTGAGTTTACTCAATATTAGGCTGCTCAGTATTATTTTATTTTTTTAATATTGTTTTTTTTCACAAACTACTTTGACAAAAATTGGCGGAACTCCCTGTTGAAGACCACTGACCTACAGTATGTTGTCTGTGGGTATGTGCAGGTACTGATCATTTTTGACAAACGTCAACCAATTCCATCTGAGACCATAATTGCAGCACAGCGCCAGACTACAGCCTTTTTTACATAGTGATTTTGTGGATTTGAGGTTTTTCAGTTACATTTTTCAATTCATGTGAGCTTCTGACACCATGTGACACAAAGTTTTAACAACTTGGATTAGTTTTGTAAAGTAGCTAATTTTCAGAAATATAAATTCACATTTTTCACTTTAATTCACTACATGTGCCAAGTGACCCATATAAAAAAAGGCAGTGCAAATCAGTTACCAATGGGGTCTCTAAAGAAGATGGTAAACCATGTACGGTAGCCTAATGCACAAAAAAGTAGTTATTCTCTATAAATAGTAAATAGTGACATGATTTATAGCAAATAAATATCTTATTTCATGCATTATATGATTTCCCACCTTTTCTGTTGGATAAATGATAAAATCACATTGTCACAATAGAGATGAGGATGCTCATTAGAACAATTTCAAAATATCATTAGGTTGTAAGTAAAATGGATGCTGACTTTTTATTCCAAAAACAGAGAACATGCTGGAAAGTGAGTTTTGAAAGCCAGAGAGCTGTCAGAGCAGCTGATCAACAACCCCATCTTATACAGTACAGGTACAATTTAGTGCTATGGGACAGTATAGATCTTAGTTATTTTACCTTTGAACTAAGTCCCCTGTCTGTCTGTCTGTCTGTCTGTCTGTCTGCCTGTCTGTCTGTCTGCCTGTCTGTCTGCCTGTCTGCCTGTCTGTCTGTCTGTCTGTCTGTCTGTCTGTCTGTCTGTCTGTCTGCCTGTCTGTCTGTCTGTCTGTCTGTCCCTCTCTCAGGGGGAACCAGAACTGGCCCAGCAATGGCTGGAGAAACTCAACGACATGTGGGAGCTCCAGAGGTTTCAGCAGGACTGTCACGAGGTATGAGACCCACACATGCGCACTGCAGGCTGGTGACAGGGCTATGAAGGCTTGACACTGAGGGGAGAATTACAGCAGTTTAGCAGCATTTTTCATAGGGAAAGAGTGAACAGGATGGCAAGCCTTTTGGTTAAAGCATCGATTGTAAAGAAAAGTGGACGTAGTGAGTGTGACATCACCCATACATGTAGGTTTCTGAAGGGCCGTTTTGAAGCCAAACGTTGGTGTCTACAAGCACTGCCATGTTGACATGTTTTGGAGCTGGAGCAGCCATGAGCGAAGCTGAGGGTTTGCCAGAGTTTTATAACCATTGTATCCCATTAATGATGCAATTATTTAGACACATCTTAGAAGAAGTGAAATGAGCTACTAAGACCATCATCTTGTCGTGACTAGGCAGACCGGGCAAAAACAAACAAAATAGCAGACAAGGTATTTTACTGAGAGTCCAAGTATTTACAATGGGCTCTCTGGCCAGAATGTGCAGAGAAGAGTGAGCTTGGCTTGTGGAGGCTGAGGCTGGTTGCAGCATGGATGAAAGGGTGGAGCCGCTCTGGGCAGAGGAGGACTTGAGGTCCCAGGTTGGAGGCTGAGGCTGGTTGCAGCATGGATGAAAGGGTGGAGCTGCTCTGGGCAGAGGAGGACTTGAGGTCCCAGGTTGGAGGCTGAGGCTGGTTGCAGCATGGATGAAAGGGTGTGTGATGACGTTGCACAGAAACCCATCTATTGAGTTCATAACCTGTTGAGCATTGGTTAGAGGACAGCTATAAAAATGTGTGCTGTAAACAGAAATCCATTCTTCAATTTTAATCCAAAATAATGCAACTTCCGGACACGATACATTTTGCCGCAATACTGTATCGATATTTCAGAAAAATATACCATATCTATTTTTTTGCACGGCCGTGTGTTCAGTAATATAATAAGAATACTTTTTATTTCAGTGCCTTCAGTAAGACACTCAACACTCGGTAGTTTTGACTCAATTTGTCCACTTATCAGTTATCAATATAAAGTGATGTACATATTATTACACTACCTGGGTGGTGTACAGCGTGTTGTATTTTTAGCTCTATATTTAAATTTTCAGTAAATTATGTAGAGTATTGCAATATATCGCAATATGTATTGTATCGCAATGTATCGTGATACAATCGTATCGCGACCCATGTATCGTGATACGTATCGTATCGTGAGGTCCTTGCCAATACCCAGACCTATATGTGTAATATATTAAGTGTTCCTCTGTGCTCTATGAGGCCATTTAGAGGCCATTTACACCTGGCGCTAACATGCGTTTTCTGTGATCAGATTGTATTTGATCACTTCAACCTGATTCCATTTACACCTGGCGCTAACATGTGTTTTCTGCAATCTGATTGCAATCTGACTGCAGAAATTGTTGTCCTCTCAATCCGCATAAAGTTGCTGTATCCAGATTGAGAGGACACATTGCATTTACACTTGTGTTCAATGTGTACACAATGCATCCCTGACCACCTCCGGAGGTGGTTTGGCCGATCAGATTGCAATCCTTCAATGCGTTTTGGGGGTGTTTACACCTGGCATTTCAAGTGATAAAACACAATGTGATTGCAATCTGATCACAGAAAACACATGTTAACGCCAGGTGTAAATGGCTGCTAATGCATAAGCTCCAGCGCACACATCATTTACATATCATTCACATATCATTTAACTACAACGGCCAATCATCATTTTAACAACCTGTTTTCTCGATTTCTTAAAGGTTTGTAACAGAGGTGACAGGTTCTAGACTAGTAGCCTAACACAATACAGGGCTATTCAGGACAGGGTTTCATTTGAAATAGTACATTAAGGATTGTGTCATTTGTGTCTATTTGTGTTTTCAGCAATCTGTCCTGGCTGCTCTGTGATGGAGGTAAAGTCACAACTTAGCGTTTCACTTATTGGAGCTCCTTCATCCCAACAGCCGTCCGTATTCCAAACAAACAATGAAAGACTTTCACACACTGTCATATTTGCACGTTGCCACATGCACTTTTACTTACTTTTAGCTCTAATCGTATGTATGTTTTTAACCCTTATGTCTGTTTATTTGTTTTTGTCGTTTCTACCCAGTTTTCTCATGTTTCTAAGCTGACATAATAAATAAATGTTAATATATATATATATATATATATATATATATATATATATATATATATATATATATATATATGATATATATACACACACACACACACACACACACACACACACACACACACACATACATACATGCATACATATATAATATAAACATATATGATGATCTTTGACAGGAGTTGATAGGTTCATAGTTAACCCACTTCACAGGCTGAGAGCCAGTCTTGTTGTTAGTGCGACACCTAGTGGCCAAACATCAAACTCGGCGTCCCTGTAATAGACCAAATCACCGTGACGTCACCATGTAAACAAATTTACTTCCGGGTACCACTTGGGGAAGGCGGCAGGTTTAAATGTGCGTGTTGTCAAATAAATGCTGTCAAACCCTCTCGTTGTTTTCGGCCGACTACTTTCAATTTAAATGGTTAAACGGTTGGTAAACATGCTTGTCCGACGTATCTAGCCTTTCTTCTGTGTTTGTTTTATGTAGTGTTAGCTAGCTAATAATGTTTGTTTGTCTGTCAAACTCGCTGTTTTGCAGACTCATTAACGTAGAAGAGCCTGGTGACGCGAGGTTACGTTAACGTTACAAACAGAGCTACTGACGCCACGTTAATTTAATTTAGCGTCAAGTCTACTCTGGTCTGGTCCAACAGGTAAATTAGCTAGTCTGGTCGTTAGTGAAAGTGTTGTTATGAATGATATTAAACAACAACACAACACGGACGAACCATTTTTGTCTTCTTTGTCTGTTTTTGTCTTCAACACGTCAGTTTGTGCCGTCCACCGCCATTATAATGTGTGGACCCAGGGGTACCCGGAAGTAAATGTAAACATCCAGGTGATTTGGTCTATACAGTACTTTTGAGTTCAGGCTCTGGCAGTCTTTTGAATGGCCCATGTGTCTTACATTGTGTTGCATCAGTATTCCTTGAAAAACACCCACTTCAAATGTATTCATACATTTTCCTCTCATGTTCTATTTATGATAGAGACAGACAGCACTTTGCCCAGGCCATCGCCATTCTGAACACCCATGAAGGTGAGAGGTCTGCCCTCCACACATTACCCAAACATCTCTCTCTCTCACTCTCTCTCTCTCTCTCTCTCTCTCTCTCTCTCTCTCTCACAGATAGATTTAATTCACTATAAATAATATCACTTTATGTGGATATTCATATTATTTTCGTTATTTTTCAGGACTACCAGCGCATGTTGGATTTGATGAGGGACATCATTCTGGCCACAGACCTGGCTCACCACCTTCGCATCTTCAAGGACCTTCAGAAGATGGCTGATGGTGCGTAGTGTAGCAGTAATACAGTGAAGTGTCAATGAACAGCCGTATACATCAGCTGCTCTCAGCTTCTTTCACTCACAACCTCTACTTGAGTCCAAAACTGTGACACCAACACGTGGTCTTTATTTTCCTTCTTCACGTTATTTCATTAAGATTAGAAGTGTTTACTGAATTAGAAACTTTTGTGTTGTTGAAAATCATTTTGTGATGTTCCCAACGGTGCACCATGAGTATACCCATCTCTTCTGGGGATATATTGTGGAATTACAATATATACTGTACCAATGTTACCATTATGCTTTCCTACGTTTTGCTTCATCTTATTCTCATACCTCTGAAGTCAAACTCCAAAATCCCCTTGCAGTATCCATCCATGGCTTTCTTACCTTCTGATCATTTTATCTGACTAAGTTCCCCCTTCATAGTGTAAAGAGACAATGGGCTACATGCACAAGTCCACTACTTCCTGAAATGAGTACAGCTTCTTTATTTCCTGTCATCACTATTGGATGAAGTGATTAATGTCAGGTGTGCTGCAGTCACAACAGTCATCAGGCACACCTGATTCATCAGTTCATCCAATAGTGTAGGACAGGAAATAAAGAAGCTGTACTAATTTCAGGAAGTAAAGAAGTTGTGCATGTAGTCTATTGCTCAGTGCAGCCTTATGTAATATAATTGGCTATAACTTCCTGGCCAGTAGTTTGCTACGCCTGAATGCAATCAATGCTACATTACCGCGAGTGGAGCTGTCCTCAGTCGAATCAATTTTGAGCAGTTAAAGTGCTTCAATGACATGAATAACCTCTTAACTGGTGACTGCTTTACACCAGTGTGAAACATGTCAAACTTGCTCTACAGCACAATTAAACCAACACAGAACGACAGGCTGCTACTGGGTCTAAATTTCATTAAATATATAATTTCTTCTTACCAAACTACACGTGCCCAACACAACACAATCCCTTATTGTGGCGTTTAATTATTTTCTACTTTCTATTCATAGAAAGTCTTAGGAGCACATACATCTGAGTGTGGGACACTGAATACAATTTGTGATAATCAATTACTTTTTCAATCAGACATTTTATGGCAAAGCTAATGCGTTTGTGCCAAAGGATAACTTAGATTCTGATAATAGACCTTATTCGCTAACCCTGACGCCACCATATTGTTGACATACCGTCCTGCGCGCACACAGCGCTGCAGCTGACAACTAGTAATAGCCTTATTGTCATTTCTGTTCCATTACAAAATAGCGATGGTAATGACAGCAATAAAAACCCCACAGTTGTTTGTATGCTGCCGTTAATGCCTGTAATAATAAACAAAAGAAAAAACGAGGTGAACAAACTTTGCTGTGAGGAGCTGTCAGAAAGTTTCACCTGTCTCTCCTAACTATCCACACCTCTCCTGTGCTGCTGACGTATCCTCCGTCTCGCTCCCTTCACGTCTGTGGACGGTAGAGATAGAAACAAACCACAGGGACTTTATTGCTGTCATTACTACAGCCGTGTGTAACGCATGTCACCATCCAAACACAACAGGAATGATACAGGTAACGATAACGGCGGCTAGCTTCCTATAAACGCTGCTCTCACATAGGCTGTCACTTAAAGCTGCAGCGCTATGTCAACAATATGGCGGCGGTGTGCGTGCCCGTACGTGAGTGACGTCAATCGAATAAGGTCTATAGCAGTATGGAAAAGTCAATTTTATTTATTTAACGCCAAATCATAACAAGTTATCTCGAGATGCTTTATAAATAGACGGTTTACAAATAGCTGTTCAGAGAAAGTGATTTATGATAGCGTGAACGACATTGTGTGTGTGTGTGTGTGAGATACAACCCAAAGAGTCGGACCCACCGCTCCATGCTGTTGTGCCTGTTGATGACATCATGTGACCTGTCAGACCAGACCAAGGGTTGGAAGACAACGCGCAAGATCGCTGTCAGTTCAAAGTCGACAGCAATGTCTATAGGAAGCGTTTGAGCCCAAAACATGACTCGTTTATTTTTTGGGTTTACGACAACAACAAAAAATTAGCTCAAAATAACTATTACTGTAAATTTTATTACACGCCACATTTTTTACATTACACCCCCCCCCCCCCCCCCTTCATATCTTGTTTTGGAATGAAATTATTCCTATCTTAATCCAATGCTTTGCTTTCACTTCACAGCTCGCCGTGGGGCTGCAATAGGTTTATTTCAATTGTGGAAGCAAAATGGTGTGAGCCAAAGCAATGCTATATCAATGCTATCAGCACTCAGATATTTAGATCTTATTCCTGTGCACAGCCTACTATGGGGTTTGAACTACACTGTCTGACAAATATAGTTTATTCCACAATACAAATATTGCACATTATTATTACAATGATAATCATTTGAACAATTATCACTCTCATGATTAGTGTAATATCAGATAGTTGTATTGGGTTCAGAGATATTTGTCTCTGGAGAACTATTTTCATTCTACTTCTACAGTGACACTAAAGTTACTTATGGCCCATTTCCACTGCAGGTAGTAGCGCGGTCCCGCTCCGCTCGACTTGATAAATGGTCTCATTCCACCGGTAAAAACTGTCCCAGCCCGGGTTGTATTGGCCTCGAGTCGTGCTACTTGTCGTACCTGCCTCGTCTGGGTTCTATTCTGTGAACCCGGTACCATACGGTGACGTGAAAACATTGTTGACGACTGATTGGTCAGGCAGAATCGTGTCAATGCAATGCTGCATACCAGTTTAGTGGGCTTACCTTCTCTTCTGTTATGTATATTTCCATCAGTCTTTTGTTTTGCTGCCTTCGCCTCTGGTGAAATAAAATCGCGGCGGTGATTTCAATTGTCTGAAAAAAGTCAGCTGCTCAGGAAGCTAGTTGAGTGCAGCGCTCCGCTAGGCCGCAGCGGGTCTTTGGTGAAGCCGCGGTCTTGCCTGGTCAGAAGCCGCCGGGGTACAGGCTTCACTCTGTTGCGCCTCTCCCGTCCGCGCGCAGCGCATGCCTGTGAGTTTGACTAACTACAAAGTGATATCCATTCTCCTGGCCGATTGTCACATTTGCCCATGTACACTGTAGGTCATTTAGAGGCACCAGTATTTCATAAACAGTTTAAAAGTTCTGTGGATGGATTTAATTGTAACGTTATGTTATAGCCTACTTCGGCTATTAGGCGGAGGACAGATATGCGGTCGCTATGACGACCAGCTGTGGGCGGGGGCAGATGAACGGCGGTCGAAGCAGAACATCCATCGCGCCGAAACGAGTAGAGCCGACTGGTGACGAGCTGTGCAGGGCAGTAAAATGTGGTGGAAATGAGCCATAAGCTACCGTAAATTCCGGACTATAAGCCGCACCTTTTTTCCCGTTTTTTGGCCTTTTTTGGCCCCTGCGGCTTATATAACGGTGCGGCTTATCTATGGATTTTTTCAAAAAAAAAAAAAAAAAAAAAAAAAAAGCTCTTTTTTAGCACTCTTTCTAACTATAAATCCACTTCTGTTTTAATTTCCTCTCTTGCCCTCTTTTCACCACACTGTATGACACTGTATGACACTGTATGACACTGTGTGCACTGTAAATAACAACACAGGTGGTGTTGTGTTATGTTGTTTTGTTGAAATGTTAATAAATGGGAGCATACATATGGTAATTAAACATTAAAACACAATAAAAAAAAAAAAAAAAAAACATTAAAACACCCGTGGCTTATAGTCCGGTGCGGCTTATATAAGAAAAAAATAGTCAACTTTGAAGGTGCGGCTTATACACCGGTGCGCCTTATAGTCCGGAATTTACGGTAATTAAACACAGTCCAACAGCGGTTTCTAAACAGATTAAAACATGCATTAGCGCCACCCACACTCACTGCTCAAATGACCCAGCCCTTCAGATTACTTATTTTATTGTTAATGTAGGCATTACAGGTGGTATTTATGTAAAATATAGAGTGACAGCTTGGAATAGATATAAAATTTAAGTTTCTACACTTCACTGTGGGTTTGTGATGCACCTGTGTTGAACCAATGGGCGCTCAGCTTGATGTGTTTCTCGTCATCCTCTGTCAGCCACAGTCAGGCGCAGTTGGTGGGGAGCTCGTTGCTGGACCTTCCTGTCGGGTCTGTTTGAGGAGTGGTTCTCCCTGTTGTTCCTGTGAGGTGATCGGGAGCGGCTCCTCTCGTGGCGTCCCGAGTGAGCAGAGGACTGGTGATGTCTTCCAGCAGGGACCTGAGAAGAGATTTCACAGTTACTGGTTCCAGTGCCCTGTCAGTGTTTGGGCCCTAAGCCCTCCATATTAAATTGTCTGGATGGGCCTGTCACTGACAATACACATCAGTGGAAAACTAACCTGCAAATTAAATATGGCTGAATTTGTGTGCCGTATCCTCCAGACTGCTGCATTTTTCACTAAGTAGGGATGCCGCTAGTTATTAAGACTAACTTTCATATTTATTTCAATGTATTAGAGCAGCACAAATTAACTCGATCATCTTGGCTATCGTCAGCAACAGGATTTTGCTTAACACGTTCACTGCCAATGACGTGTTTTTACGTCAAACAAAATCCAACCGTTCACTGCCAATGACGTGTTTTTACGTCAAATTTTTTTTTCGATTTTGTTTTTTTGACGGTGGGATGTGCATCTAACCCTTTTACATCTCTTATATAAGTATTGGACGTGTACAACGTGTACAACCCATTCCACCGACCCACTAAGTGGCGACAGTGCTTTCCTGACTAGAGGAAGGCAAGCAAAAAGCAGTGTGACGAAGCCATTCTCATGAAAATGGTTTGGCGAAAACGCTTTCGTTTTCGCGCTGATTGCTGGCGATGCGGGATTGCAAATTTGCATAATAGATTATGGGTGGAACACACTTTGAAACACGCAGCATAAATATGACCAGAATCGCAAAAGCTTCATCAAAGCTCTCAACCAAAACTCCAAGAAGCGAGCGAGTCCATCCAGACTTCCTCAAACAGCGGCCGCGCAGACAGGCAGCAGCAGCAGCAAAGCAGTGAGACTGGTGACAAGCTTGTGACACGGCCGCTGCAGCCAAGAAGAACGCCCACGGAGGGAGGAGTTGGAAGCAGAGGGGGGTTTCCTGCTGTTATGGAGGAAATTACTGTTCAAAACTATTGTTTAGATGTCTGACGTCTTACTGATGCCAAAAATGAATGGTTAAAGTGACTGTTCTATCGAATTTCACAAAAAGCCGTTTATCTCTGAATAATTTTTCTGACGCTGAAACCATGCTGTATTCAACTGCTAATGCTTACATAACTACTAACTCTACAAACTAACTCTTTTAGACAGAGAAAGCACACATTCTATTAGTTCTTTTGAGATATTGTGTGTTCACAAAATCTTAGCAGAAAAGAATCCTCGGGTCTTGAAAGATGAGCCAGAATCCTCAAAAAAACCCTCTGGCAGAACCTACCTACAGTAAAAAAAAAACGTCTGGCAGTGAATGTGTTAAGAAAATTATATTATGAAATTTTAATATGTGGACTGGAATTCCCTGCATGCAGTGTAAAACAACTTGAACTAATGCTTACATCTCCGCCACCATCCTGCCCCGCCCAGAACACCATGAAGCCAGGGAAGCAGCTCCTGAGCGAGAAGAGCTTTGGTGTGGCGGTTTGCTGTTTGTGTTTAGTTAAGATGCTGCTCAGCATTTTTAGATTAAAGGCCCATTCACAACTAGAATGTTTACTATAAAGACGCTTTTTGAAAAAGACCATCACCTTTTGGGATTAGCGCTAAGGCTGTTTACTGACCTGGAAGCTAGTTTGCTAGTTAGCTTTTGCTTGCATGATGCTAAGAAAATAGCATAATCTCTTGGCCACCCTGACTGCAAAATGCGGTATTATCCTATGTTTTCAATATGAGCAGGGTTTAACCACATGTGTCTCCAGTAGCCTGTTGAAAGCCATTTAGCCACGGTGAAGTTACAGGTGTTTCTTTCAACCCCATGCTCTCAACATGGGCTCCAGGGGACTTGACTCTTTGATCCACAGTAGGCTACAATAGATTTGGTGTGCAGAGTCACCTACTGCTAAAAACTTGGTGGCCATTAGCACCATTAGCTCTGCTCTCATAAGCACAATCATCTCATGAAAGCACCATCAAACATGTTCTCTGCCATTTCCTCTCTTTTGCAGCAATCCATCAACCCAAATCCATTGACTATGTTGTTATTTACTTTAGAGAGCAAGTCAAGTAAAAGCACGTCGCTAAAGTCATCATGGTCCATTTTTTCTCTGAATATTTGGTGCTGATATTGTTGGTAGTGTGAACGCTCTCTCTTCTCTACTCCCCTCTCTTCTCTCCTCCCCTCCCCTCCCCTCTCCTCCTCTCCTCTCCTCTCCTCTCCTCTCCTCTCCTCCCCTCTCTCCTCCTCCCCTCTCTCTCCCCTCCTCTCCTCTTCTCTGTGCAGGAGGTGCAGGTACGTATGGGCGAGACGGAGCAGCTGTATGCAGAGGTGGCTGAGGTGGCGGTGCTCCAGCAGCATTGGCTCCACGACACTCTGGCCGTCTACAGCATGTTCAGTGAGGTCAACGCCTGTGAGCTGTGGATCGACGAGGAGGAGCAGTGGCTGGACAAGATGGAGATCCCCGAGAGGCTGGAGGACGTGGAGGTGGTGACACACAGGTTAGTGTGTTACAAACTGACTTTTGTATCCAAGAGTGGATACTATGACTGTCCCATTATATTCCAAAATGCCCTTCCCTGTAGGTTCGAGAGCCTGGACCAGGAGATGAACAGCTTGATGGGAAGGATCCTAGATGTCAACCAGATAGTCCAGCAGCTCCTGGATGGAGGTCATCCGTCTTCTACAGAGCTCAGAGGCTGTCAGGACCACCTCAGCTCCAGGTACTGACCTCACACTGGCCGCCCACTCTGGGTCTTTAAAGCGTTCGGCTCTGGGCAAAGCGTCGGACCGCAGGCCGCCCAGTGTGGGTCTTTAAAAAGCATATTGGCCTAAGCAAATTAATGGGTCGCGACTTAATGACTAAGGAAAAATGTGGGTCATGAGGCTAGACCAGTTGAGAACCACTGCTCTAGGTGGTATTGTTTCTAAGCTACAGCTAATTAAATTCAAGATTTTGCCAGATTTTTCTAAACCCCATTCAAGTCAATGGTGGAGAAAATGGCACTTAATCGCGAATAGCACCCAGAATGCCCAAAATGTTTGGCAGATCGAAAAATAGGAGTTTATAGATTGTGCCTTGCTTTCAGAAAGCACAATAGTAGAATGTGAATGACTCTTCTCCCTCCCTCTATCCCGTCAGGACCTGGACTCGTTCCTGACCTGGCTGGTCCAGACTCAGACGGCTGCAGCCTCGGACCAGCTGCTCTGGAGGAGGCGGAGCCTCGGACCAGCTGCTCTGGAGGAGGCGGAGAGACTCATCAACAAACACGCCGCCCTCAAAGAGGAGATCGGACGGTGAGCTGCTGAGGGGCGGAGCCACGGCTGTGGTGACTTCAAGAAAACTACATTACAAAACACAGCATATTGTGTTGACAATTGAAACAAGGAAGTGCACACAAAGCATCAAGGTGTCAGGCAGCTGAAAGTAACATCAAACTAGACTAGACTAGAGGTATTGAAATGAGTAATGTATCAAAACATACAACATTTATAGTAAACATGTTATCCCCCACCAGTGATGCAGTTCCACCCTTGGGTCAGTCCCATTCATTGTCAATGCCGCCCCCTAGTGGCACAAAGTCAACATTACTGTTTGACTGAACAATCTGACAGATGGATCCATAGCCCCCTTTAGTTCATGCATTAACATCATGCATCATGACACAAATGGGACAAGATGTCACTTAGTTTCCTCAGTAATAGTAATGACATATTCCCATTAGCTATTGCCTCTATGCCGGTCTACCTAAAACCATTGCTATCTTTCTAAAGGACATACAAAGAGAAAACACAATCTAATGTCTCTGTGGACCCGGACATGTATTTTAATCCCATGAGTAAAAGTCCTGCAACCAGGCTAAACCGTAACTAGACACAATCTGGATGAGAGAAATGTGTTAGGGCCAGGTGTAAAGGCAAGTGGTCCTGTGTCCGGCAGGTATGAGGAGGACTACCAGTGTCTGCAGGTGGTGAACGAGCTGTTGGAGTCCGAGGAGGCTCCTCTGCTGCACGCTGCCCTGCAGCAGTGGCTCCAGAAGCTCCACGTCGGCTGGAACAAGCTGCTGGAGATGTGGGAGAGCAGGAGGGAGGTGCTGGTCCAGGCTCACATCTTCCACCTGTTCCTGTGGGATGTCAAACAGGCCGAGTCCTTCCTCAACAACCAGGTGAGCCATACAAGATTAAGATTCAACCGGACGGACAAACCCCGTCTTTATTTGTCACAAACACCGTGGCATGCACACATGCACGGTGGCCAGTACACACACACACATGCTTGTGAAATGTGTCCTCTGCGTTTGACCCATCCTGGCTCGTCCTCCTCCATGGTCAGGCCAGGAGCGCTGGGCAGCTGCAGTGAGAAGACCAACTTCCACCGCTGGTCAGATGATGATCTTCTGCATGTTTTTAGTTGGGAGTTATATATGGAGGAATCCCAGGGAGCACGGGGAGAACATGCAAACAAACGGACAGCAGGGGGCCATAAAGGAAGTGCCTCCAGACACGTGTTAAAGGGCCACTTTGCCCATATTCAACCAGCTTTGTATCATGACAAAATCAGTAGTACTGTATATGCAAATGAACAATCAGTAATACTGTATATGTATGTATCATGACAAAATCAGTAGTACTGTATATGCAAATGAACAATGTTTAACTTCCCTCCATGTCGTCTGGACCCAGAGCTCCTTGTTCATTTGCAGAACTTCCTGGACCATTATGATGTCATGTGGGGATGCTATTTGGTGATAGTGATGTATTAGGCCCTTTTCACGGGGGCCATTTTGTGTGGAAAAGGCAGGATAAACACAGGTGCAAGCAAAACACTAATGAGGGTTTCCAACTTCCAATCATGGAAAAGGAGAGAGCTAAAAAGTAGTACTAAAAGCTAAACATGAGCATGCTGTGTGTGTTTACTGATGCCACGTTACTAAGCCAATAATAATACAGCATCAAAGTCCAAAAAAGCTTTGGGTAAAGTGGAAATAAGGCAACAACAATGTGAGTGATGCTGTTTTACTGGAGGTCATAGAGGTGGGAGGTTTTACTGGCTCTGTCCACACGCTCCCATAATCATTTTATAATGGTTACGTTTCCCAACTGTCCCTGTTCAGCTGTGTGCTCTTTGTGTATGAATTGGCTGTCTGACTGCAGCAGAGCTTCATAGAGATACACTGTGTTGACTGCTTGCCTGGATGGCCTGGGTGTGGCTGGCTCAGTTCTGCCACACTCTGTCCTCAGAGAGACAGGGAGAGAAAGGGGGGAGAGAGAGAGCTAGAACATCACTGTGCAGCATCTGACTGGAACATCCATCTGTGTGTGTGTATGTGTGTGTGTGCGTGTCTCTTTTTGTAACAGTATCCGTGCATTATGTGATATTAGAGCAGGGCCGGACATGCAGCATCTTCTAGTAACTCTAGATCTACGCTGTAGCTTCACGATAATGTGTACCCTGGCCACCTGCCACTGCTGAGAAGTGTGTGTGTGTGTGTGTGTGTGTGTGTGTGTGTGTGTGTGTGTGTGTGTGTGTGTGTGTGTGTGTGTGTGTGTGTGTGTGTGTGTGTATGTGTGCGTGTCTCTTTTTGTAACAGTATCCGTGCATTATGTGATATTAGAGCAGGGCCGGACATGCAGCATCTTCTAGTAACTAGATCTACGCTGTAGCTTCACGATAATGTGTACCCTGGCCACCTGCCACTGCTGAGAAGTGTGTGTGTGTGTGTGTGTGTGTGTGCGTGTGCGTGTGCGTGTGCGTGCCCGCGTGCGTGTGTGTGTGTGTGTAGCTAAAATTATTTGTCAACTTTATTCACAGGATATTCCAGATCTAACAGAATACTGTATCGAGTCAATTATACGTCTGATTGGCTAGATATGTCCATTATTTTTCAATTACAAATAGGAATAGATCAAAAAACAGATACAAAAAGTTTGCAACCCATAATTTACAAGATTTTATCTAGGGATGTCCGATATTATCGGCCTACCGATATTATCGGCCGATATTAGCATAAAAAAAATCGATATCGGAAAATATCGGTATCGGTTTTCATGCCGATTTTTTTTTTTTTTTTTTTAATACAGGGGGAGTCTCACTGTGAGCAATGCTCTCTTTTTCAGGAGCGCCCTGTTCACATTCACACACACATTCATACCTGGAAGCTGACCAGTACAACCACAGTCTGATCTGCTGGCCACTGAGCAGCTCCACTGGAGCGGTTGGGGTTAAGGGCCTTGCTCAAGGGCACCTCAGTGGTGGTAATGAGGGAGGGGCAAGCGCTGCCTTTTCACTTTCCCCACCCAGATTTATCCTGCCGGTCCCGGGGATTGAACCGACGACCTTCTGGTCACAAGCTCGCTTCTCTAACACTTACAACTTTAACACAACATGCATATTATATATTAAACTCTTCAGCTACATTAAGCTACATTATGTAACTTGTTACGTGAAATTTTGGTGGAAAAAAAGCCCGCTTATATCGGTATCGGTTGATATCGGTATCGGAAATTAAGAGTTGGACATTATCGGATATCGGATATCGGTAAAAAAGCCAATATCGAACATCCCTAATTTTATCTTAGTTGTGAAGCATTTTTGGAAAAAATGGAGTGATATGAATACAATGCAGTTATACAATAAAACATCATATTGCAATTACTGTATTTATTTGACAGATTATTGCAGTTTCTGATTTTCATTATAATTCCAGTGTAGTTTTAGCACAATGTGGGAACATCTGTTTTTTAACCTCCTCCTGATGACCGATCTCATATTATTTATTTTGCTGGGAAATAAGTAAATAATTTAGGGAAGTTTGTTTGCCAGACACTTCTCACTCTGTTCTTCTCCTCCCCATTGTGTGTATTATGACATAGAATACAAAATGCCTATAATCCGTAGCAGTCTTTGGGAAGTTAATATCACAATATAATATGACTTCAACACATTTTCCAGACCTATAGATGAGTCTGTGTCTGTTTACGACATACAAACCAAGATCAGAAGATACAGAATCGCAGTGGTAAGCGCTGTCGCCTCACAGCTCGAAGGTCCTGGGTTCGATTCCCACCTGGGACGTTGTGAACGCTGAAGGAATGCGTGCCCGTCCGCATGTCCTCGAGTGCCCACCGCCCGGGTGGGGTCGTCAAAAGGGCCTTTCTGTGTGGAGTTTGCATGTTCTCCCCGTGCCTCCCGGGGGTTTCCTTCATATCGGAACCCCCTTCACCAAAACATGCAACATCCTGGTTGCTAATGTGGTTCCTGCTCTGGTCTTAAAGGCGCCGGTTCAGAGGGAGGGGAACTGGTTGGAATAGCGTGACCCTCCCACGTGCTATGTCCTACCGGTGAAGCTTCCTCTGTCAGGTGAAAAGAAGCGGCTGGCTAACTGCCCATGTCTCGGAGGAAGCATGGAGCCAGTTTTGGCTTTCCCCAGATCAGCAGAGGGTGGAGTAGCAACCAGGATAAATAAATTAAATTAGCACTAATGGAGGATAAAAATGGAATAAAAAATCGGGGGGGGGAGGGGGGGGGGGGAGAAGATACAGAATCACAGATCTGGCAGTCTGCATTGTTTCCAGACTCAGTATCACACACAGAGCAGTTTGCTTTCTGAAATATTACAAGGTATTGCTGTCCAGACTCCTCCTCGTGTGTGTGTGTGTGTGTGTGTGTGTGTGTGTGTGTGTGTGTGTGTGTGTGTGTCTGTGTGTCTGTGTGTGTGTGTCTCGTGCTTGCCTGCCAGGGCATGTGTCTCTTTAGGTTTGCTAACCAATCTCTACCAGGGACCCAGCTCTTCACATTAGCCTGGAAGGCCAAATGCAGAACCAGCGTTATCACCATGGCAATCAGTCTTACCGGGAGTACGGTGGCGCAGTCGGTAGCGCTGTCGCCTCACAGCTAGAAGGTCCTGAGTTAAATTCTCGCCTGGGACGCTGTGGATGCTGGAGTTGTGACCCCCCCCATATCTTCAGTGCCTACTGCCCAGGTGGACATCTCGTCGAAAGGGCCTTTCTGTGTGGAGTTTGCATGTTCTCGCCGTACCCCCCAGGGGGTTCCTCCGTACATAACCCCCCACTAAAAACATGCAGAAGATCGTCATCCGACCAGTGACGACAACATCCGAAGTTGGTCCCCGGGCGCTGGAAAGAAAAAGCGACCACTGCTCCTGGCCTGCCCCTCGGAGGAAAGGACAAGCCAGGATGGGTCAAATGCAGAGGACAAATTTTACCGGCCACCGTCAGCATGAGTGTGTTGTAGTGTTCGTGTGACAATAAAGACGGGCTTCCGTCTGAAATCGTGTTTAAAATCTTCTGGACAAGTAGTTATAGCTAATTAAACTCTTGGCAGTGTGTTTTGTGAGAGAGAGTTTATGTGTATGATCTCTTCAACCGACTGAAAACCGATATTTTGCATCAATTCTTTACGCTATATATTCCACTTTGAGTATTTTGATGCCAAAACATTCCCCAAACTTACAGTACAAGGATCAGTACATATCTATGTCCTTATTTCAGTGCCTGTATGGACGCCCGACCAAGCCGGAGGTAACACGGGCTCGAACCTGAGACCCTCGTGTTGGTAGGCAGATAGTCTGAATCAATGCTGAGAAGCAAGCTGCAGGTATAAGCTCTGCCATTGGCTCTGACCATTTCAGTCGGAGCGAAGGGAAATCCCTTTCCATTCCCTGCCTGTCCGCTCTCAAATGCCTCTGCTGCTGTGAAACAACAACAACAATGCTAGCTAGCAAGCTAGCAACCTACACAGAAAATGACAAAGTCTTGACGAAGATTTGGATGTCCAATAAAGCAGGCCTGCTTGGTACTTTCAGTGGCTGTTCTAAAGATAACAGAGCATTTTCTTTTCCCGCTCTACCAGAATGAGAGTGAGTTCAGCCAGACTCTCTCCTGCACTGGTACAGCACCAAATGAAGTGTGGAGATAGTCTGGCAAGTGAGACTAGTAGGCAGGGAATGATCTCCATACCTTAACTGTATGTTTTCCCTGACCTTGCTCCTCCAGGAATCGGCCCTGGCCCACGTGGAGCTGCCCACCACAGTGGAAGCCACCATGAAGAAACACAAGGACTTCACCACCACCATGGAGCTCAACCTGCACCGCATCAAGGCTGTGATGGAGGCCGGGGAGAGCCTGATCAGCCAGAGCAACATCTACTCCCAACGCATCAGGGAGCGCGTCGACACGCTCGCCAACAGGTACGACTGGCCTGCATGCAGAAAACACATGGAAAGGAGGATGTGTCATCATCATTAAGTTGGATAGTGAGCAAGTTGGAGCAAAACATGAGGCTTTGCACCGCAAAATCTTTGATTTATCAAAAAGTATTGAAAAGTTGAATAGTATGACAAAGCTTCAAAATGTTGCATCCAAATTGGTCAGGCCTTTATCAGTAAGGGAATATTTCAATATCCAGCAAAATAAAATAAAAACTATTTTATTTATTGTTATGGGCAGTGCAGACTTCATTCAAGGGTTGAGGTCTCCGCTTTGACCGCTTTGTGTGTGCGTGTGTGTGTGTGTGTGTGTGTGTGGGTGCGTGTGTGTGCGTGTGTGGGTGCGTGTGTGTGCGTGTGTGTGCGTGTGTGTGTGTGTGTGTGTGGGTGCGTGTGTGTGTGTGTGCGTGTGTGTGTGTGTGTGTGTGGGGGTGTGGGGGTGCGTGCGTGCGTGGGTGCGTGCGTGTGTGTGTGTGCTGCAGTGGGGGTTGGGGTGTTTATGTAGGTATATGGGGGGTAGGGTAGGCTTTGGTGTGCGTTTGCAATAGCAATATGGAAAGCCATATGGTTTTTGAATTCAATTAACAACACAATATATTATGTGAGGTGCTTTGATAAACAGTAGGGGTCTTCAACCTTTTTCAGCCCAAGTACCCCTTGGTTGACAGCGAAACTGAGGGACCCCCTACGATTTGAAATAAAATTGTTACATTTTAGGTGTGGCCTATAATTAAGCAATATAGCATGAGAGCCAGTGTGTTGTGAAGAATATATCCCACTCGGCCTGCGGCCTCGTGGGATAACAGCTGATCAGGGGGATATATTCCACAACACACGCAGCTCGAGTGCTATATTGCTTTTATAAAACGGTTTCCAAGTATGATAATATAATAATAATAATAATACTATAAGTCCGACTCCGACTGGCATGTCATTCTGATAGAGTCAGTTGAAACACTACTGTAAGGCGGGACCGCAAGAACATGCGGGTGATTTGATTGGATCGTTCTGGAGACTGAAGTTGACATTGGCCAATCCTGGCGCTTGCTGAGTAGCTGAGAGCTTTCTGGAATCCCCGACAGGCAGCTCCAGCGCAGCGTTGCATTCTCAGCGCTTGCTGAGAAGCTGAATGCTTTCTGCAAAGCCGACACCAACTAACGTTACGGGGTTAAATGCGGGGTTAACAGCCTTTCTTTTGCAAAGAAGACATTAGCCCGCATCTATTCTTGTACAAAACATCATTTTCTGCGAAGTATTAGTAAAGTTATAAGCGAAGATCGATTCACAAGGATCTGACAGCTGTCTCCGCCATTTTTTTTTCTACGTTGTCATTTGAGGTAAGCCTTATTATTACTCTCTTAGGCTGGCTTTACACGGTGAAACTTGCACGCAACTTTAGTTGCATGCAACTTAGGTGAAACCAAGTTGCAAATGAATTGCATGGTATAAACCCTTCTGCAACTCACTTGAAACTTCTGTGAAACTCAGCCGCGACAGTTGCACAGCTCTCAACTTTGTGGAACTAGTTTCATGCAACAGCCAATCAAAATGCTGATAACCAGTCAGCTGATCACTAGGCTCTGGCTGTCTAAATCAGTGCGCAGTCTCAACAAACACACACAAGTACATGCCATGGCAGGACGGGACAGGCAGCAAAAATGCACCGAATAAGACCGAATACGGTGTCTTGGACGATTGAGAAGGAAATTATCCTCATTGACTTCATACAAGGTTGGTGTTTTTTTTACCGTGCTTGTTATAGCGAGCTGCTTACATAGTAGTTGTATCTACATTAAAGTTCGTTTACTTTGCAGTTAGCCCCGGTGGCTACCAATACACTAGCGTTAGCGCGAGCGCGTTAGCTTAGCGTTAACATGACGGGTGTTTTGCTAACGTTTGTTCTCTGTTTTGTTAACAATGAATCTTCTCAAATATGCTGCTGTTCCTATCTTGAACCCGCTTAATTTTTACACAGAGCGGAGATTCCTTTGGGACCCGAAAGACGAAACCTATTACAGAAGGGGAGACAGAGAATCGGTGCTGGATCAACTTGCTGCTCTACTTGGACAGGATGAGCGAGGCATCAGCTTCAACCGTAAGTGGCTATAATGGTGGCTATAATTTATTTACAAATGTGATGTGTGGAAAAAGTAATCAAAAAGATAACCCACTAGCCAAGATAGCCAGTAATCTGAAACATGATGTGAAATACCACTGTATTCCATTTGGTCAACGTAGGGCTATACTGTATACAGTATGTGCATCAGTAGGCTAAACAAACAAAGGATAGCCTACAAACAGACAAGAACCATGTTCAAATAAATGGTTAAATAAATAAATACATCATACTTCACAGCAAGTAGCCAATAGCCATTTAGTTGCCATTGCTGGTTGTATCCAGCTTATGTGATCTAACTTTATTTAAACAGGCAAAGAAGTTAAAGACAAGTTTCACAACTTGAGGACCATCTTCAACCGTGAGATCAAGAAAGTGGAAGGCTCACAGCGATCTGGTGCTGGGACTGATGCTGTATATGTGCCACGCTGGGTCCACTTCAGCCAGATGCAGTTCCTGAAGGATGTGTTTAAAGCCGGGCCAAGCCAGGACAACATGGAGCCCAGCCATGTTCTGGAGACACCCTCGGTGAGTAGGTGACCCCAATTACACTTGTGCATGTGGGTGACATTCCTGGCATCCCTTTAGAGAGGGTTTGAAGACATATTCTGGTGTATATAAATCCAAGAAGTATTGTAGGATCGATCGATCTCTCTCTCTCTCTCTCTCTCTCTCTCTCTCTCTCTCTCTCTCTCTCTCTCTCTCTCTCTCTCTCTCTCTCATCGCCAACAGCTCTAGTTTGGGGAGATAACTCAGATCTATTAACATTACTTTAAGCCCTTTCTGCACATGGTCCTGACACAGCCACCACTGAACACTTAATTTTACATGGATTACACTTAATTTTATATATTTTTACATATTGTTTTTAGGAGGAAGAGAGCAACCAGGATCATGGGGACACCACTGCCAGCAGCGATCCAAGTACCAGTGATGCCATCAGAACCCCTGAAGCACCAACACCAAAAAGAAAGAAAAGAAGAGCTGATGATAGCAAAGAGATTGATGCCACCAAGATGGAAATATATAGTACCATACTTAGTTCTCTGCAGCCGCCAACTGTAGTAGATCCCACTGATTCATTTGGCAAATATGTTGCTGCCACTCTAAAGGGGATAGGGTTTCGGAACAGGCAGCTCTGCAAAGCTGAGATTCAGCAGGTTATGTTGAAACACCTGTTTAAGGATATGGGTGAAGAGTAAAAATTAAATGTAACGTTGACTGAGTAGAGCAGCAAGCTCGTCCAGGACCACATGTCTCCCCTTCTGCAACGATAATAGGTTCATTTTTGTATGTGATACGTATTAAACACTTTGTATTCAAATGTATTTATTTATTAAATTATTTTTTCCAAAATGCTGATTGTTTTATTTATTTTTTCCAGAGTAAAACAGGTGTTTACCAGCTTCAGTTTACTGTATCAGCATAGCAGCAATACAGCAGGAGGGAAATTACAAAACAAAAAGAAACAACTTTGTAGTCGATACTGCTTTTTTAAATTCATATATTCATACTGTTTATACATACAATTTAGTAATACTGCTGTTTAACATATATTATTCACAAAGGATTCAGGACTCTGATGTCTTCAGTGGTTCAGGTTTGCTTGCCAGCTGACAGCACCCTGATTGTTGAAGAAGTTCTTGAACTCCTCCCTGACCTCCTTTGCAGCTGTGGTGTAGTTGTTGCAGGCTGATCTGACAGGTACCATAGACGTTGCTGGATCCAGACGCCACTCCCCAGGGATCACTTCTCCACTGACAACGTCCTCCCTGTCCATCAGCTCAGGTGGGGTGTAGACCTGACGGGTGGTCCTTTGGCTCCGGAGGTAGTTGTGCAGTGCCACAGCTGCAAGAACCAGATCCCTGACTTTCTCTGGCTCCAGGAGGATAACTGTGTGGAACACCCTCCACCGATTGGCCATGATGCCAAAGGCATTTTCCACACATCTCCTCGCTCTTGAAAGCCTGAATAAAACAAAATCAGTGTCACAATTATCCAGGTCATAAAAAATAACATTTCTAACACAATTACTACAATACAGTCAAGGTAATGTGAAAAACTGACCTGTAGTTGAAAATTCTGGTTTCTTTGTTGAGGTGTGCTCTGCTATAAGGCTTCATCACATTTGTCTTCAGGGCAAATGCTTCATCAGCTACCACCACATAAGGCACTGGTGTGGTCCTGGATTGCAGAGGTTTTGGGTCTGGTAGCTGGAGGGTCCCTCTCTGGAGAGCTGTCCCAAGGTTGCTCTTGTTCCATACTCCACCATCACTGACTCTGCCGTTGGTGCCCACATCGACGTAAATGAATTTCAGGTCTGCATCCACCAAAGCCATGAGCACGACTGAGTTGGTGCCCTTGTAGTTGTGGAAATGAGACCCGCTATGTTTAGGCGACTGCAATATAATATGTTTCCCATCCAGTGCCCCCAAACAGTTGGGGAATTGCCACTGTTCCTCAAAGCCCTGGGCAATTGCTCTCCATTCAGCCCTGCTGCTGGGCACTTTGAGGACGACTGGACTCAGGACCTTGTGCACATAGATGGAAAGACAGATCATTATAAGTCAGATATACATCCCGGTATACATACAGTATACACAGCAATCTCTCTGTTAGCACACTTGTGAGGGGGAAAATACCTTGAAGATTGCATTGCAGGTCTCAATTACAATGGCAGAGATGGCAGGAGGACTTATTCGAAATGCAAATGAGAGAGATGCATATGATTCCCCTGTTGCCAGAAATCTGAGGGTGACAGCCAGTCTCTCTGCAGCGCTGATGGGCTCCCTCATCACTGTGGCTGTTTTTGTGATGTGAGGTGCAACCATATTTAGTAGAGCATTGAATGCATTCTGGTCCATGCGGAGCCAGGATCTACATGGGTTAAAAATAATAATATTAACATGTTGTGAAGTATAGTGATCACATAACTGTTCAATGCTATGCTATATATGTTTTAATGATAATCAGTTATCTATCAAGCTACAATTTCATACTGTTGTCACAAGGTGGCAACAACGAGCTATTTATTTATTTATTTTCCTTGAATCAATCAATCAATTTGAGAAAAATAATAACAATGCACTCACCGGAGGCTCATTGGATCAAGCTCCTTGAAAAGAGTGTGAAACGATCCACTGGTACGTCTTTTAAGTAGCCAGTCCTTCACCCACATACGTTTAACCTTTTTTTCACGTGTTTTTTCCTCCTCCTCCTCCAACATATCCATGAGTATTAAAGCACTAATAGCTCGCTTCCTATTCTCGGGGCCCGGGACAGCCATATTTTATCTAAAAGTAGCTAGCTAGCTAGCCAACCAGCTAGCCAGTGCCAGGAAAAAAAACGATACAACACCTCCGAGTCCAAATTGATATTTTCCAGCGAGAAAACGATATGAAATACAATACAAAGATACAGAATGACAATTCTCACTTGAAAAAAGAAGAAAACAATACAATAGATGAAAAACTACCAATCTAGCTAGCTAGTTTTGCTGGAAGAAACTACCAAGTTGCATGAGACTTGATTATTTTTGAATTGCTTTGTGTAACTGTGAAGTTGCATGAAAAATTGGGTTGCATGCAACTTGCAACCTGCAACTAGTTGCGTGCAAGTTTCACCGTGTAAAGCCAGCCTTAGTAAGAGAGTTGCCATGGCAACCAATAACCCATGGCCATGGGTTATTGAACTCGGTTACTGGAATTATACAATGGCTGTGAACCAATCAGATTGCTTGATTTGAGAGAGCCGTTTTATAATAACATTTATAATCCAGCGCACATGAGGATATCAGGGTTTGACACTTCTTTTTATTAATAGATTACATTAAAAAAGCAAGGAGTAAACAATCCGTTTCGAACATACTGTAGATTAATCAGATTTGCTTTATAGATCATTTTTGTCAAAAGTAGCTTATTATTGCCTATTAATGCTGAGTTTACTCAATATTAGGCTGCTCAGTATTATTTTATTTTTTTAATATTGTTTTTTTTCACAAACTACTTTGACAAAAATTGGCGGAACTCCCTGTTGAAGACCACTGACCTACAGTATGTTGTCTGTGGGTATGTGCAGGTACTGATCATTTTTGACAAACGTCAACCAATTCCATCTGAGACCATAATTGCAGCACAGCGCCAGACTACAGCCTTTTTTACATAGTGATTTTGTGGATTTGAGGTTTTTCAGTTACATTTTTCAATTCATGTGAGCTTCTGACACCAT
The DNA here is from genome assembly GCF_964638095.1 of Poromitra crassiceps. Lineage (NCBI taxonomy): Eukaryota > Metazoa > Chordata > Actinopteri > Beryciformes > Melamphaidae > Poromitra > Poromitra crassiceps. The sequence continues at coordinate 63,145 of NW_028152252.1, forward strand.
GTGACACAAAGTTTTAACAACTTGGATTAGTTTTGTAAAGTAGCTAATTTTCAGAAATATAAATTCACATTTTTCACTTTAATTCACTACATGTGCCAAGTGACCCATATAAAAAAAGGCAGTGCAAATCAGTTACCAATGGGGTCTCTAAAGAAGATGGTAAACCATGTACGGTAGCCTAATGCACAAAAAAGTAGTTATTTGCTATAAATAGTAAATAGTGACATGATTTATAGCAAATAAATATCTTATTTCATGCATTATATGATTTCCCACCTTTTCTGTTGGATAAATGATAAAATCACATTGTCACAATAGAGATGAGGATGCTCATTAGAACAATTTCAAAATATCATTAGGTTGTAAGTAAAATGGATGCTGACTTTTTATTCCAAAAACAGAGAACATGCTGGAAAGTGAGTTTTGAAAGCCAGAGAGCTGTCAGAGCAGCTGATCAACAACCCCATCTTATACAGTACAGGTACAATTTAGTGCTATGGGACAGTATAGATCTTAGTTATTTTACCTTTGAACTAAGTCCCCTGTCTGTCTGTCTGTCTGTCTGTCTGCCTGTCTGTCTGTCTGCCTGTCTGTCTGCCTGTCTGCCTGTCTGTCTGTCTGTCTGTCTGTCTGTCTGTCTGCCTGTCTGTCTGTCTGTCTGTCTGTCTGTCCCTCTCTCAGGGGGAACCAGAACTGGCCCAGCAATGGCTGGAGAAACTCAACGACATGTGGGAGCTCCAGAGGTTTCAGCAGGACTGTCACGAGGTATGAGACCCACACATGCGCACTGCAGGCTGGTGACAGGGCTATGAAGGCTTGACACTGAGGGGAGAATTACAGCAGTTTAGCAGCATTTTTCATAGGGAAAGAGTGAACAGGATGGCAAGCCTTTTGGTTAAAGCATCGATTGTAAAGAAAAGTGGACGTAGTGAGTGTGACATCACCCATACATGTAGGTTTCTGAAGGGCCGTTTTGAAGCCAAACGTTGGTGTCTACAAGCACTGCCATGTTGACATGTTTTGGAGCTGGAGCAGCCATGAGCGAAGCTGAGGGTTTGCCAGAGTTTTATAACCATTGTATCCCATTAATGATGCAATTATTTAGACACATCTTAGAAGAAGTGAAATGAGCTACTAAGACCATCATCTTGTCGTGACTAGGCAGACCGGGCAAAAACAAACAAAATAGCAGACAAGGTATTTTACTGAGAGTCCAAGTATTTACAATGGGCTCTCTGGCCAGAATGTGCAGAGAAGAGTGAGCTTGGCTTGTGGAGGCTGAGGCTGGTTGCAGCATGGATGAAAGGGTGGAGCCGCTCTGGGCAGAGGAGGACTTGAGGTCCCAGGTTGGAGGCTGAGGCTGGTTGCAGCATGGATGAAAGGGTGGAGCTGCTCTGGGCAGAGGAGGACTTGAGGTCCCAGGTTGGAGGCTGAGGCTGGTTGCAGCATGGATGAAAGGGTGTGTGATGACGTTGCACAGAAACCCATCTATTGAGTTCATAACCTGTTGAGCATTGGTTAGAGGACAGCTATAAAAATGTGTGCTGTAAACAGAAATCCATTCTTCAATTTTAATCCAAAATAATGCAACTTCCGGACACGATACATTTTGCCGCAATACTGTATCGATATTTCAGAAAAATATACCATATCTATTTTTTTGCACGGCCGTGTGTTCAGTAATATAATAAGAATACTTTTTATTTCAGTGCCTTCAGTAAGACACTCAACACTCGGTAGTTTTGACTCAATTTGTCCACTTATCAGTTATCAATATAAAGTGATGTACATATTATTACACTACCTGGGTGGTGTACAGCGTGTTGTATTTTTAGCTCTATATTTAAATTTTCAGTAAATTATGTAGAGTATTGCAATATATCGCAATATGTATTGTATCGCAATGTATCGTGATACAATCGTATCGCGACCCATGTATCGTGATACGTATCGTATCGTGAGGTCCTTGCCAATACCCAGACCTATATGTGTAATATATTAAGTGTTCCTCTGTGCTCTATGAGGCCATTTAGAGGCCATTTACACCTGGCGCTAACATGCGTTTTCTGTGATCAGATTGTATTTGATCACTTCAACCTGATTCCATTTACACCTGGCGCTAACATGTGTTTTCTGCAATCTGATTGCAATCTGACTGCAGAAATTGTTGTCCTCTCAATCCGCATAAAGTTGCTGTATCCAGATTGAGAGGACACATTGCATTTACACTTGTGTTCAATGTGTACACAATGCATCCCTGACCACCTCCGGAGGTGGTTTGGCCGATCAGATTGCAATCCTTCAATGCGTTTTGGGGGTGTTTACACCTGGCATTTCAAGTGATAAAACACAATGTGATTGCAATCTGATCACAGAAAACACATGTTAACGCCAGGTGTAAATGGCTGCTAATGCATAAGCTCCAGCGCACACATCATTTACATATCATTCACATATCAATTAACTACAACGGCCAATCATCATTTTAACAACCTGTTTTCTCGATTTCTTAAAGGTTTGTAACAGAGGTGACAGGTTATAGACTAGTAGCCTAACACAATACAGGGCTATTCAGGACAGGGTTTCATTTGAAATAGTACATTAAGGATTGTGTCATTTGTGTCTATTTGTGTTTTCAGCAATCTGTCCTGGCTGCTCTGTGATGGAGGTAAAGTCACAACTTAGCGTTTCACTTATTGGAGCTCCTTCATCCCAACAGCCGTCCGTATTCCAAACAAACAATGAAAGACTTTCACACACTGTCATATTTGCACGTTGCCACATGCACTTTTACTTACTTTTAGCTCTAATCGTATGTATGTTTTTAACCCTTATGTCTGTTTATTTGTTTTTGTCGTTTCTACCCAGTTTTCTCATGTTTCTAAGCTGACATAATAAATAAATGTTAATATATATATATATATATATATATATATATATATATATATATATATATATATATATATATATATATATATATATATGATATATATACACACACACACACACACACACACACACACACATACATACATGCATACATATATAATATAAACATATATGATGATCTTTGACAGGAGTTGATAGGTTCATAGTTAACCCACTTCACAGGCTGAGAGCCAGTCTTGTTGTTAGTGCGACACCTAGTGGCCAAACATCAAACTCGGCGTCCCTGTAATAGACCAAATCACCGTGACGTCACCATGTAAACAAATTTACTTCCGGGTACCACTTGGGGAAGGCGGCAGGTTTAAATGTGCGTGTTGTCAAATAAATGCTGTCAAACCCTCTCGTTGTTTTCGGCCGACTACTTTCAATTTAAATGGTTAAACGGTTGGTAAACATGCTTGTCCGACGTATCTAGCCTTTCTTCTGTGTTTGTTTTATGTAGTGTTAGCTAGCTAATAATGTTTGTTTGTCTGTCAAACTCGCTGTTTTGCAGACTCATTAACGTAGAAGAGCCTGGTGACGCGAGGTTACGTTAACGTTACAAACAGAGCTACTGACGCCACGTTAATTTAATTTAGCGTCAAGTCTACTCTGGTCTGGTCCAACAGGTAAATTAGCTAGTCTGGTCGTTAGTGAAAGTGTTGTTATGAATGATATTAAACAACAACACAACACGGACGAACCATTTTTGTCTTCTTTGTCTGTTTTTGTCTTCAACACGTCAGTTTGTGCCGTCCACCGCCATTATAATGTGTGGACCCAGGGGTACCCGGAAGTAAATGTAAACATCCAGGTGATTTGGTCTATACAGTACTTTTGAGTTCAGGCTCTGGCAGTCTTTTGAATGGCCCATGTGTCTTACATTGTGTTGCATCAGTATTCCTTGAAAAACACCCACTTCAAATGTATTCATACATTTTCCTCTCATGTTCTATTTATGATAGAGACAGACAGCACTTTGCCCAGGCCATCGCCATTCTGAACACCCATGAAGGTGAGAGGTCTGCCCTCCACACATTACCCAAACATCTCTCTCTCTCACTCTCTCTCTCTCTCTCTCTCTCTCTCTCTCACAGATAGATTTAATTCACTATAAATAATATCACTTTATGTGGATATTCATATTATTTTCGTTATTTTTCAGGACTACCAGCGCATGTTGGATTTGATGAGGGACATCATTCTGGCCACAGACCTGGCTCACCACCTTCGCATCTTCAAGGACCTTCAGAAGATGGCTGATGGTGCGTAGTGTAGCAGTAATACAGTGAAGTGTCAATGAACAGCCGTATACATCAGCTGCTCTCAGCTTCTTTCACTCACAACCTCTACTTGAGTCCAAAACTGTGACACCAACACGTGGTCTTTATTTTCCTTCTTCACGTTATTTCATTAAGATTAGAAGTGTTTACTGAATTAGAAACTTTTGTGTTGTTGAAAATCATTTTGTGATGTTCCCAACGGTGCACCATGAGTATACCCATCTCTTCTGGGGATATATTGTGGAATTACAATATATACTGTACCAATGTTACCATTATGCTTTCCTACGTTTTGCTTCATCTTATTCTCATACCTCTGAAGTCAAACTCCAAAATCCCCTTGCAGTATCCATCCATGGCTTTCTTACCTTCTGATCATTTTATCTGACTAAGTTCCCCCTTCATAGTGTAAAGAGACAATGGGCTACATGCACAAGTCCACTACTTCCTGAAATGAGTACAGCTTCTTTATTTCCTGTCATCACTATTGGATGAAGTGATTAATGTCAGGTGTGCTGCAGTCACAACAGTCATCAGGCACACCTGATTCATCAGTTCATCCAATAGTGTAGGACAGGAAATAAAGAAGCTGTACTAATTTCAGGAAGTAAAGAAGTTGTGCATGTAGTCTATTGCTCAGTGCAGCCTTATGTAATATAATTGGCTATAACTTCCTGGCCAGTAGTTTGCTACGCCTGAATGCAATCAATGCTACATTACCGCGAGTGGAGCTGTCCTCAGTCGAATCAATTTTGAGCAGTTAAAGTGCTTCAATGACATGAATAACCTCTTAACTGGTGACTGCTTTACACCAGTGTGAAACATGTCAAACTTGCTCTACAGCACAATTAAACCAACACAGAACGACAGGCTGCTACTGGGTCTAAATTTCATTAAATATATAATTTCTTCTTACCAAACTACACGTGCCCAACACAACACAATCCCTTATTGTGGCGTTTAATTATTTTCTACTTTCTATTCATAGAAAGTCTTAGGAGCACATACATCTGAGTGTGGGACACTGAATACAATTTGTGATAATCAATTACTTTTTCAATCAGACATTTTATGGCAAAGCTAAAGCGTTTGTGCCAAAGGATAACTTAGATTCTGATAATAGACCTTATTCGCTAACCCTGACGCCACCATATTGTTGACATACCGTCCTGCGCGCACACAGCGCTGCAGCTGACAACTAGTAATAGCCTTATTGTCATTTCTGTTCCATTACAAAATAGCGATGGTAATGACAGCAATAAAAACCCCACAGTTGTTTGTATGCTGCCGTTAATGCCTGTAATAATAAACAAAAGAAAAAACGAGGTGAACAAACTTTGCTGTGAGGAGCTGTCAGAAAGTTTCACCTGTCTCTCCTAACTATCCACACCTCTCCTGTGCTGCTGACGTATCCTCCGTCTCGCTCCCTTCACGTCTGTGGACGGTAGAGATAGAAACAAACCACAGGGACTTTATTGCTGTCATTACTACAGCCGTGTGTAACGCATGTCACCATCCAAACACAACAGGAATGATACAGGTAACGATAACGGCGGCTAGCTTCCTATAAACGCTGCTCTCACATAGGCTGTCACTTAAAGCTGCAGCGCTATGTCAACAATATGGCGGCGGTGTGCGTGCCCGTACGTGAGTGACGTCAATCGAATAAGGTCTATAGCAGTATGGAAAAGTCAATTTTATTTATTTAACGCCAAATCATAACAAGTTATCTCGAGATGCTTTATAAATAGACGGTTTACAAATAGCTGTTCAGAGAAAGTGATTTATGATAGCGTGAACGACATTGTGTGTGTGTGTGTGTGAGATACAACCCAAAGAGTCGGACCCACCGCTCCATGCTGTTGTGCCTGTTGATGACATCATGTGACCTGTCAGACCAGACCAAGGGTTGGAAGACAACGCGCAAGATCGCTGTCAGTTCAAAGTCGACAGCAATGTCTATAGGAAGCGTTTGAGCCCAAAACATGACTCGTTTATTTTTTGGGTTTACGACAACAACAAAAAATTAGCTCAAAATAACTATTACTGTAAATTTTATTACACGCCACATTTTTTACATTACACCCCCCCCCCCCCCCCCCCTTCATATCTTGTTTTGGAATGAAATTATTCCTATCTTAATCCAATGCTTTGCTTTCACTTCACAGCTCGCCGTGGGGCTGCAATAGGTTTATTTCAATTGTGGAAGCAAAATGGTGTGAGCCAAAGCAATGCTATATCAATGCTATCAGCACTCAGATATTTAGATCTTATTCCTGTGCACAGCCTACTATGGGGTTTGAACTACACTGTCTGACAAATATAGTTTATTCCACAATACAAATATTGCACATTATTATTACAATGATAATCATTTGAACAATTATCACTCTCATGATTAGTGTAATATCAGATAGTTGTATTGGGTTCAGAGATATTTGTCTCTGGAGAACTATTTTCATTCTACTTCTACAGTGACACTAAAGTTACTTATGGCCCATTTCCACTGCAGGTAGTAGCGCGGTCCCGCTCCGCTCGACTTGATAAATGGTCTCATTCCACCGGTAAAAACTGTCCCAGCCCGGGTTGTATTGGCCTCGAGTCGTGCTACTTGTCGTACCTGCCTCGTCTGGGTTCTATTCTGTGAACCCGGTACCATACGGTGACGTGAAAACATTGTTGACGACTGATTGGTCAGGCAGAATCGTGTCAATGCAATGCTGCATACCAGTTTAGTGGGCTTACCTTCTCTTCTGTTATGTATATTTCCATCAGTCTTTTGTTTTGCTGCCTTCGCCTCTGGTGAAATAAAATCGCGGCGGTGATTTCAATTGTCTGAAAAAAGTCAGCTGCTCAGGAAGCTAGTTGAGTGCAGCGCTCCGCTAGGCCGCAGCGGGTCTTTGGTGAAGCCGCGGTCTTGCCTGGTCAGAAGCCGCCGGGGTACAGGCTTCACTCTGTTGCGCCTCTCCCGTCCGCGCGCAGCGCATGCCTGTGAGTTTGACTAACTACAAAGTGATATCCATTCTCCTGGCCGATTGTCACATTTGCCCATGTACACTGTAGGTCATTTAGAGGCACCAGTATTTCATAAACAGTTTAAAAGTTCTGTGGATGGATTTAATTGTAACGTTATGTTATAGCCTACTTCGGCTATTAGGCGGAGGACAGATATGCGGTCGCTATGACGACCAGCTGTGGGCGGGGGCAGATGAACGGCGGTCGAAGCAGAACATCCATCGGGCCGAAACGAGTAGAGCCGACTGGTGACGAGCTGTGCAGGGCAGTAAAATGTGGTGGAAATGAGCCATAAGCTACCGTAAATTCCGGACTATAAGCCGCACCTTTTTTCCCGTTTTTTGGCCTTTTTTGGCCCCTGCGGCTTATATAACGGTGCGGCTTATCTATGGATTTTTTCAAAAAAAAAAAAAAAAAAAAAAAAAAAAAAAGCTCTTTTTTAGCACTCTTTCTAACTATAAATCCACTTCTGTTTTAATTTCCTCTCTTGCCCTCTTTTCACCACACTGTATGACACTGTATGACACTGTATGACACTGTGTGCACTGTAAATAACAACACAGGTGGTGTTGTGTTATGTTGTTTTGTTGAAATGTTAATAAATGGGAGCATACATATGGTAATTAAACATTAAAACACAATAAAAAAAAATAAAAAAAAACATTAAAACACCCGTGGCTTATAGTCCGGTGCGGCTTATATAAGAAAAAAATAGTCAACTTTGAAGGTGCGGCTTATACACCGGTGCGCCTTATAGTCCGGAATTTACGGTAATTAAACACAGTCCAACAGCGGTTTCTAAACAGATTAAAACATGCATTAGCGCCACCCACACTCACTGCTCAAATGACCCAGCCCTTCAGATTACTTATTTTATTGTTAATGTAGGCATTACAGGTGGTATTTATGTAAAATATAGAGTGACAGCTTGGAATAGATATAAAATTTAAGTTTCTACACTTCACTGTGGGTTTGTGATGCACCTGTGTTGAACCAATGGGCGCTCAGCTTGATGTGTTTCTCGTCATCCTCTGTCAGCCACAGTCAGGCGCAGTTGGTGGGGAGCTCGTTGCTGGACCTTCCTGTCGGGTCTGTTTGAGGAGTGGTTCTCCCTGTTGTTCCTGTGAGGTGATCGGGAGCGGCTCCTCTCGTGGCGTCCCGAGTGAGCAGAGGACTGGTGATGTCTTCCAGCAGGGACCTGAGAAGAGATTTCACAGTTACTGGTTCCAGTGCCCTGTCAGTGTTTGGGCCCTAAGCCCTCCATATTAAATTGTCTGGATGGGCCTGTCACTGACAATACACATCAGTGGAAAACTAACCTGCAAATTAAATATGGCTGAATTTGTGTGCCGTATCCTCCAGACTGCTGCATTTTTCACTAAGTAGGGATGCCGCTAGTTATTAAGACTAACTTTCATATTTATTTCAATGTATTAGAGCAGCACAAATTAACTCGATCATCTTGGCTATCGTCAGCAACAGGATTTTGCTTAACACGTTCACTGCCAATGACGTGTTTTTACGTCAAACAAAATCCAACCGTTCACTGCCAATGACGTGTTTTTACGTCAAATTTTTTTTCCGATTTTGTTTTTTTGACGGTGGGATGTGCATCTAACCCTTTTACATCTCTTATATAAGTATTGGACGTGTACAACGTGTACAACCCATTCCACCGACCCACTAAGTGGCGACAGTGCTTTCCTGACTAGAGGAAGGCAAGCAAAAAGCAGTGTGACGAAGCCATTCTCATGAAAATGGTTTGGCGAAAACGCTTTCGTTTTCGCGCTGATTGCTGGCGATGCGGGATTGCAAATTTGCATAATAGATTATGGGTGGAACACACTTTGAAACACGCAGCATAAATATGACCAGAATCGCAAAAGCTTCATCAAAGCTCTCAACCAAAACTCCAAGAAGCGAGCGAGTCCATCCAGACTTCCTCAAACAGCGGCCGCGCAGACAGGCAGCAGCAGCAGCAAAGCAGTGAGACTGGTGACAAGCTTGTGACACGGCCGCTGCAGCCAAGAAGAACGCCCACGGAGGGAGGAGTTGGAAGCAGAGGGGGGTTTCCTGCTGTTATGGAGGAAATTACTGTTCAAAACTATTGTTTAGATGTCTGACGTCTTACTGATGCCAAAAATGAATGGTTAAAGTGACTGTTCTATCGAATTTCACAAAAAGCCGTTTATCTCTGAATAATTTTTCTGACGCTGAAACCATGCTGTATTCAACTGCTAATGCTTACATAACTACTAACTCTACAAACTAACTCTTTTAGACAGAGAAAGCACACATTCTATTAGTTCTTTTGAGATATTGTGTGTTCACAAAATCTTAGCAGAAAAGAATCCTCGGGTCTTGAAAGATGAGCCAGAATCCTCAAAAAAACCCTCTGGCAGAACCTACCTACAGTAAAAAAAAAACGTCTGGCAGTGAATGTGTTAAGAAAATTATATTATGAAATTTTAATATGTGGACTGGAATTCCCTGCATGCAGTGTAAAACAACTTGAACTAATGCTTACATCTCCGCCACCATCCTGCCCCGCCCAGAACACCATGAAGCCAGGGAAGCAGCTCCTGAGCGAGAAGAGCTTTGGTGTGGCGGTTTGCTGTTTGTGTTTAGTTAAGATGCTGCTCAGCATTTTTAGATTAAAGGCCCATTCACAACTAGAATGTTTACTATAAAGACGCTTTTTGAAAAAGACCATCACCTTTTGGGATTAGCGCTAAGGCTGTTTACTGACCTGGAAGCTAGTTTGCTAGTTAGCTTTTGCTTGCATGATGCTAAGAAAATAGCATAATCTCTTGGCCACCCTGACTGCAAAATGCGGTATTATCCTATGTTTTCAATATGAGCAGGGTTTAACCACATGTGTCTCCAGTAGCCTGTTGAAAGCCATTTAGCCACGGTGAAGTTACAGGTGTTTCTTTCAACCCCATGCTCTCAACATGGGCTCCAGGGGACTTGACTCTTTGATCCACAGTAGGCTACAATAGATTTGGTGTGCAGAGTCACCTACTGCTAAAAACTTGGTGGCCATTAGCACCATTAGCTCTGCTCTCATAAGCACAATCATCTCATGAAAGCACCATCAAACATGTTCTCTGCAAATCCATTGACTATGTTGTTATTTACTTTAGAGAGCAAGTCAAGTAAAAGCACGTCGCTAAAGTCATCATGGTCCATTTTTTCTCTGAATATTTGGTGCTGATATTGTTGGTAGTGTGAACGCTCTCTCTTCTCTACTCCCCTCTCTTCTCTCCTCCCCTCCCCTCCCCTCTCCTCCTCTCCTCTCCTCTCCTCTCCTCTCCTCTCCTCTCCTCTCCTCTCCTCCCCTCTCTCCTCCTCCCCTCTCTCTCCCCTCCTCTCCTCTTCTCTGTGCAGGAGGTGCAGGTACGTATGGGCGAGACGGAGCAGCTGTATGCAGAGGTGGCTGAGGTGGCGGTGCTCCAGCAGCATTGGCTCCACGACACTCTGCCCGTCTACAGCATGTTCAGTGAGGTCAACGCCTGTGAGCTGTGGATCGACGAGGAGGAGCAGTGGCTGGACAAGATGGAGATCCCCGAGAGGCTGGAGGACGTGGAGGTGGTGACACACAGGTTAGTGTGTTACAAACTGACTTTTGTATCCAAGAGTGGATACTATGACTGTCCCATTATATTCCAAAATGCCCTTCCCTGTAGGTTCGAGAGCCTGGACCAGGAGATGAACAGCTTGATGGGAAGGATCCTAGATGTCAACCAGATAGTCCAGCAGCTCCTGGATGGAGGTCATCCGTCTTCTACAGAGCTCAGAGGCTGTCAGGACCACCTCAGCTCCAGGTACTGACCTCACACTGGCCGCCCACTCTGGGTCTTTAAAGCGTTCGGCTCTGGGCAAAGCGTCGGACCGCAGGCCGCCCAGTGTGGGTCTTTAAAAAGCATATTGGCCTAAGCAAATTAATGGGTCGCGACTTAATGACTAAGGAAAAATGTGGGTCATGAGGCTAGACCAGTTGAGAACCACTGCTCTAGGTGGTATTGTTTCTAAGCTACAGCTAATTAAATTCAAGATTTTGCCAGATTTTTCTAAACCCCATTCAAGTCAATGGTGGAGAAAATGGCACTTAATCGCGAATAGCACCCAGAATGCCCAAAATGTTTGGCAGATCGAAAAATAGGAGTTTATAGATTGTGCCTTGCTTTCAGAAAGCACAATAGTAGAATGTGAATGACTCTTCTCCCTCCCTCTATCCCGTCAGGACCTGGACTCGTTCCTGACCTGGCTGGTCCAGACTCAGACGGCTGCAGCCTCGGACCAGCTGCTCTGGAGGAGGCGGAGCCTCGGACCAGCTGCTCTGGAGGAGGCGGAGAGACTCATCAACAAACACGCCGCCCTCAAAGAGGAGATCGGACGGTGAGCTGCTGAGGGGCGGAGCCACGGCTGTGGTGACTTCAAGAAAACTACATTACAAAACACAGCATATTGTGTTGACAATTGAAACAAGGAAGTGCACACAAAGCATCAAGGTGTCAGGCAGCTGAAAGTAACATCAAACTAGACTAGACTAGAGGTATTGAAATGAGTAATGTATCAAAACATACAACATTTATAGTAAACATGTTATCCCCCACCAGTGATGTAGTTCCACCCTTGGGTCAGTCCCATTCATTGTCAATGCCGCCCCCTAGTGGCACAAAGTCAACATTACTGTTTGACTGAACAATCTGACAGATGGATCCATAGCCCCCTTTAGTTCATGCATTAACATCATGCATCATGACACAAATGGGACAAGATGTCACTTAGTTTCCTCAGTAATAGTAATGACATATTCCCATTAGCTATTGCCTCTATGCCGGTCTACCTAAAACCATTGCTATCTTTCTAAAGGACATACAAAGAGAAAACACAATCTAATGTCTCTGTGGACCCGGACATGTATTTTAATCCCATGAGTAAAAGTCCTGCAACCAGGCTAAACCGTAACTAGACACAATCTGGATGAGAGAAATGTGTTAGGGCCAGGTGTAAAGGCAAGTGGTCCTGTGTCCGGCAGGTATGAGGAGGACTACCAGTGTCTGCAGGTGGTGAACGAGCTGTTGGAGTCCGAGGAGGCTCCTCTGCTGCACGCTGCCCTGCAGCAGTGGCTCCAGAAGCTCCACGTCGGCTGGAACAAGCTGCTGGAGATGTGGGAGAGCAGGAGGGAGGTGCTGGTCCAGGCTCACATCTTCCACCTGTTCCTGTGGGATGTCAAACAGGCCGAGTCCTTCCTCAACAACCAGGTGAGCCATACAAGATTAAGATTCAACCGGACGGACAAACCCCGTCTTTATTTGTCACAAACACCGTGGCATGCACACATGCACGGTGGCCAGTACACACACACACATGCTTGTGAAATGTGTCCTCTGCGTTTGACCCATCCTGGCTCGTCCTCCTCCATGGTCAGGCCAGGAGCGCTGGGCAGCTGCAGTGAGAAGACCAACTTCCACCGCTGGTCAGATGATGATCTTCTGCATGTTTTTAGTTGGGAGTTATATATGGAGGAATCCCAGGGAGCACGGGGAGAACATGCAAACAAACGGACAGCAGGGGGCCATAAAGGAAGTGCCTCCAGACACGTGTTAAAGGGCCACTTTGCCCATATTCAACCAGCTTTGTATCATGACAAAATCAGTAGTACTGTATATGCAAATGAACAATCAGTAATACTGTATATGTATGTATCATGACAAAATCAGTAGTACTGTATATGCAAATGAACAATGTTTAACTTCCCTCCATGTCGTCTGGACCCAGAGCTCCTTGTTCATTTGCAGAACTTCCTGGACCATTATGATGTCATGTGGGGATGCTATTTGGTGATAGTGATGTATTAGGCCCTTTTCACGGGGGCCATTTTGTGTGGAAAAGGCAGGATAAACACAGGTGCAAGCAAAACACTAATGAGGGTTTCCAACTTCCAATCATGGAAAAGGAGAGAGCTAAAAAGTAGTACTAAAAGCTAAACATGAGCATGCTGTGTGTGTTTACTGATGCCACGTTACTAAGCCAATAATAATACAGCATCAAAGTCCAAAAAAGCTTTGGGTAAAGTGGAAATAAGGCAACAACAATGTGAGTGATGCTGTTTTACTGGAGGTCATAGAGGTGGGAGGTTTTACTGGCTCTGTCCACACGCTCCCATAATCATTTTATAATGGTTACGTTTCCCAACTGTCCCTGTTCAGCTGTGTGCTCTTTGTGTATGAATTGGCTGTCTGACTGCAGCAGAGCTTCATAGAGATACACTGTGTTGACTGCTTGCCTGGATGGCCTGGGTGTGGCTGGCTCAGTTCTGCCACACTCTGTCCTCAGAGAGACAGGGAGAGAAAGGGGGGAGAGAGAGAGCTAGAACATCACTGTGCAGCATCTGACTGGAACATCCATCTGTGTGTGTGTATGTGTGTGTGTGCGTGTCTCTTTTTGTAACAGTATCCGTGCATTATGTGATATTAGAGCAGGGCCGGACATGCAGCATCTTCTAGTAACTCTAGATCTACGCTGTAGCTTCACGATAATGTGTACCCTGGCCACCTGCCACTGCTGAGAAGTGTGTGTGTGTGTGTGTGTGTGTGTGTGTGTGTGTGTGTGTGTGTGTGTGTGTGTGTGTGTGTGTGTGTGTGTGCGTGTCTCTTTTTGTAACAGTATCCGTGCATTATGTGATATTAGAGCAGGGCCGGACATGCAGCATCTTCTAGTAACTAGATCTACGCTGTAGCTTCACGATAATGTGTACCCTGGCCACCTGCCACTGCTGAGAAGTGTGTGTGTGTGTGTGTGTGTGTGTGTGTGTGCGTGTGCGTGTGCGTGCCCGCGTGCGTGTGTGTGTGTGTGTAGCTAAAATTATTTGTCAACTTTATTCACAGGATATTCCAGATCTAACAGAATACTGTATCGAGTCAATTATACGTCTGATTGGCTAGATATGTCCATTATTTTTCAATTACAAATAGGAATAGATCAAAAAACAGATACAAAAAGTTTGCAACCCATAATTTACAAGATTTTATCTAGGGATGTCCGATATTATCGGCCTACCGATATTATCGGCCGATATTAGCATAAAAAAAATCGATATCGGAAAATATCGGTATCGGTTTTCATGCCGATTTTTTTTTTTTTTTTTTTAATACAGGGGGAGTCTCACTGTGAGCAATGCTCTCTATTTCAGGAGCGCCCTGTTCACATTCACACACACATTCATACCTGGAAGCTGACCAGTACAACCACAGTCTGATCTGCTGGCCACTGAGCAGCTCCACTGGAGCGGTTGGGGTTAAGGGCCTTGCTCAAGGGCACCTCAGTGGTGGTAATGAGGGAGGGGCAAGCGCTGCCTTTTCACTTTCCCCACCCAGATTTATCCTGCCGGTCCCGGGGATTGAACCGACGACCTTCTGGTCACAAGCTCGCTTCTCTAACACTTACAACTTTAACACAACATGCATATTATATATTAAACTCTTCAGCTACATTAAGCTACATTATGTAACTTGTTACGTGAAATTTTGGTGGAAAAAAAGCCCGCTTATATCGGTATCGGTTGATATCGGTATCGGAAATTAAGAGTTGGACATTATCGGATATCGGTAAAAAAGCCAATATCGAACATCCCTAATTTTATCTTAGTTGTGAAGCATTTTTGGAAAAAATGGAGTGATATGAATACAATGCAGTTATACAATAAAACATCATATTGCAATTACTGTATTTATTTGACAGATTATTGCAGTTTCTGATTTTCATTATAATTCCAGTGTAGTTTTAGCACAATGTGGGAACATCTGTTTTTTAACCTCCTCCTGATGACCGATCTCATATTATTTATTTTGCTGGGAAATAAGTAAATAATTTAGGGAAGTTTGTTTGCCAGACACTTCTCACTCTGTTCTTCTCCTCCCCATTGTGTGTATTATGACATAGAATACAAAATGCCTATAATCCGTAGCAGTCTTTGGGAAGTTAATATCACAATATAATATGACTTCAACACATTTTCCAGACCTATAGATGAGTCTGTGTCTGTTTACGACATACAAACCAAGATCAGAAGATACAGAATCGCAGTGGTAAGCGCTGTCGCCTCACAGCTCGAAGGTCCTGGGTTCGATTCCCACCTGGGACGTTGTGAACGCTGAAGGAATGCGTGCCCGTCCGCATGTCCTCGAGTGCCCACCGCCCGGGTGGGGTCGTCAAAAGGGCCTTTCTGTGTGGAGTTTGCATGTTCTCCCCGTGCCTCCCGGGGGTTTCCTTCATATCGGAACCCCTCACCAAAACATGCAACATCCTGGTTGCTAATGTGGTTCCTGCTCTGGTCTTAAAGGCGCCGGTTCAGAGGGAGGGGAACTGGTTGGAATAGCGTGACCCTCCCACGTGCTATGTCCTACCGGTGAAGCTTCCTCTGTCAGGTGAAAAGAAGCGGCTGGCTAACTGCCCATGTCTCGGAGGAAGCATGGAGCCAGTTTTGGCTTTCCCCAGATCAGCAGAGGGTGGAGTAGCAACCAGGATAAATAAATTAAATTAGCACTAATGGAGGATAAAAATGGAATAAAAAATCGGGGGGGGGAGGGGGGGGGGGAGAAGATACAGAATCACAGATCTGGCAGTCTGCATTGTTTCCAGACTCAGTATCACACACAGAGCAGTTTGCTTTCTGAAATATTACAAGGTATTGCTGTCCAGACTCCTCCTCGTGTGTGTGTGTGTGTGTGTGTGTGTGTGTGTGTGTGTGTGTGTGTGTGTGTGTGTGTGTGTGTGTGTGTGTGTGTCTGTGTGTCTGTGTGTGTGTGTCTCGTGCTTGCCTGCCAGGGCATGTGTCTCTTTAGGTTTGCTAACCAATCTCTACCAGGGACCCAGCTCTTCACATTAGCCTGGAAGGCCAAATGCAGAACCAGCGTTATCACCATGGCAATCAGTCTTACCGGGAGTACGGTGGCGCAGTCGGTAGCGCTGTCGCCTCACAGCTAGAAGGTCCTGAGTTAAATTCTCGCCTGGGACGCTGTGGATGCTGGAGTTGTGACCCCCCCCATATCTTCAGTGCCTACTGCCCAGGTGGACATCTCGTCGAAAGGGCCTTTCTGTGTGGAGTTTGCATGTTCTCGCCGTACCCCCCAGGGGGTTCCTCCGTACATAACCCCCCACTAAAAACATGCAGAAGATCGTCATCCGACCAGTGACGACAACATCCGAAGTTGGTCCCCGGGCGCTGGAAAGAAAAAGCGACCACTGCTCCTGGCCTGCCCCTCGGAGGAAAGGACAAGCCAGGATGGGTCAAATGCAGAGGACAAATTTTACCGGCCACCGTCAGCATGAGTGTGTTGTAGTGTTCGTGTGACAATAAAGACGGGCTTCCGTCTGAAATCGTGTTTAAAATCTTCTGGACAAGTAGTTATAGCTAATTAAACTCTTGGCAGTGTGTTTTGTGAGAGAGAGTTTATGTGTATGATCTCTTCAACCGACTGAAAACCGATATTTTGCATCAATTCTTTACGCTATATATTCCACTTTGAGTATTTTGATGCCAAAACATTCCCCAAACTTACAGTACAAGGATCAGTACATATCTATGTCCTTATTTCAGTGCCTGTATGGACGCCCGACCAAGCCGGAGGTAACACGGGCTCGAACCTGAGACCCTCGTGTTGGTAGGCAGATAGTCTGAATCAATGCTGAGAAGCAAGCTGCAGGTATAAGCTCTGCCATTGGCTCTGACCATTTCAGTCGGAGCGAAGGGAAATCCCTTTCCATTCCCTGCCTGTCCGCTCTCAAATGCCTCTGCTGCTGTGAAACAACAACAACAATGCTAGCTAGCAAGCTAGCAACCTACACAGAAAATGACAAAGTCTTGACGAAGATTTGGATGTCCAATAAAGCAGGCCTGCTTGGTACTTTCAGTGGCTGTTCTAAAGATAACAGAGCATTTTCTTTTCCCGCTCTACCAGAATGAGAGTGAGTTCAGCCAGACTCTCTCCTGCACTGGTACAGCACCAAATGAAGTGTGGAGATAGTCTGGCAAGTGAGACTAGTAGGCAGGGAATGATCTCCATACCTTAACTGTATGTTTTCCCTGACCTTGCTCCTCCAGGAATCGGCCCTGGCCCACGTGGAGCTGCCCACCACAGTGGAAGCCACCATGAAGAAACACAAGGACTTCACCACCACCATGGAGCTCAACCTGCACCGCATCAAGGCTGTGATGGAGGCCGGGGAGAGCCTGATCAGCCAGAGCAACATCTACTCCCAACGCATCAGGGA
This sequence comes from Poromitra crassiceps, assembly GCF_964638095.1. Classification (NCBI taxonomy): domain Eukaryota; kingdom Metazoa; phylum Chordata; class Actinopteri; order Beryciformes; family Melamphaidae; genus Poromitra; species Poromitra crassiceps. Next base: position 80,652 of record NW_028152252.1, read on the forward strand.
GCGCGTCGACACGCTCGCCAACAGGTACGACTGGCCTGCATGCAGAAAACACATGGAAAGGAGGATGTGTCATCATCATTAAGTTGGATAGTGAGCAAGTTGGAGCAAAACATGAGGCTTTGCACCGCAAAATCTTTGATTTATCAAAAAGTATTGAAAAGTTGAATAGTATGACAAAGCTTCAAAATGTTGCATCCAAATTGGTCAGGCCTTTATCAGTAAGGGAATATTTCAATATCCAGCAAAATAAAATAAAAACTATTTTATTTATTGTTATGGGCAGTGCAGACTTCATTCAAGGGTTGAGGTCTCCGCTTTGACCGCTTTGTGTGTGCGTGTGTGTGTGTGTGTGTGTGTGTGGGTGCGTGTGTGTGTGTGTGTGGGTGCGTGTGTGGGTGCGTGTGTGTGCGTGTGTGTGCGTGTGTGTGTGTGTGTGTGTGGGTGCGTGTGTGTGTGTGTGCGTGTGTGTGTGTGTGTGTGTGGGGGTGCGTGCGTGCGTGGGTGCGTGCGTGTGTGTGTGTGCTGCAGTGGGGGTTGGGGTGTTTATGTAGGTATATGGGGGGTAGGGTAGGCTTTGGTGTGCGTTTGCAATAGCAATATGGAAAGCCATATGGTTTTTGAATTCAATTAACAACACAATATATTATGTGAGGTGCTTTGATAAACAGTAGGGGTCTTCAACCTTTTTCAGCCCAAGTACCCCTTGGTTGACAGCGAAACTGAGGGACCCCCTACGATTTGAAATAAAATTGTTACATTTTAGGTGTGGCCTATAATTAAGCAATATAGCATGAGAGCCAGTGTGTTGTGAAGAATATATCCCACTCGGCCTGCGGCCTCGTGGGATAACAGCTGATCAGGGGGATATATTCCACAACACACGCAGCTCGAGTGCTATATTGCTTTTATAAAACGGTTTCCAAGTATGATAATATAATAATAATAATAATACTATAAGTCCGACTCCGACTGGCATGTCATTCTGATAGAGTCAGTTGAAACACTACTGTAAGGCGGGACCGCAAGAACATGCGGGTGATTTGATTGGATCGTTCTGGAGACTGAAGTTGACATTGGCCAATCCTGGCGCTTGCTGAGTAGCTGAGAGCTTTCTGGAATCCCCGACAGGCAGCTCCAGCGCAGCGTTGCATTCTCAGCGCTTGCTGAGAAGCTGAATGCTTTCTGCAAAGCCGACACCAACTAACGTTACGGGGTTAAATGCGGGGTTAACAGCCTTTCTTTTGCAAAGAAGACATTAGCCCGCATCTATTCTTGTACAAAACATCATTTTCTGCGAAGTATTAGTAAAGTTATAAGCGAAGATCGATTCACAAGGATCTGACAGCTGTCTCCGCCATTTTTTTTTCTACGTTGTCATTTGAGGTAAGCCTTATTATTACTCTCTTAGTAAGAGAGTTGTGTGGAGTCTCGTCAGCCTACCCCCTGACAGGTGAGAGCAGGAGGACAGCCAGCCACCACAGTGACGTCAGAGCAGGGGGATCCCAACAGAAACGCTGTCTGGGACGCGTCATCACTGATAGGTACTTCCCCAATTATGTCCTGAATCAGTGGGACCGCTAGCAGCCGGGCGCTGGTAGGAACAGAGCGCCCGGCTGGAACAGATCCCCAATCAGTGGCCCTAGAAAAACAGACGCCGCTCTGAAGCTCACTGTGTGGCCGGTTTTCCTCCAGGTGGAAGCGCTCCTTGCTGTCGGGCGGTAAGTCAGATTTCCACTCCTCTCCCTAAACATTATCGTGTCATAAAATGATGTTGCCTGACAGACCCTCTCTCCTCTCGTCCACAGGCACGTTACGGGAGCACTTAAACGAGGAACGGAGCCCTGGCTACGTGGTGGGGAGCAAACCCCCTCACTGGCCCCAGGCTAACCCAGCCTACTTTAGTTATATATATTTCATGGACATACCCCGATAAGGGAAGAGTTTTCATTTTGGTGAATAAAACAACGCTTCGGCGTTTAAAACTGTTTTATGTGTCTTGGATTGAATCAGAGTTGCCACAAGTGGTGGAGAATGCAGGCACTCTGATTCAACGCCAACCGCACGCACCATGGAGCAAGCACAGGCTCTGGTGGCCCTAATCCAAAGCCAAACTGACCTACAGCAGGCGGTACACGAACTGATAAAAAAAATAGAGAAAGACGGCTCGACTTCCCGGGCTCCAGGAGATGTCCTCACTAAGCAGACCCCCGACGATGATATCGAGGCATACATGGAGCTCTTCGAAAGAACGGCGGTGCGAGAGGGATGGCCCGCAGCCCACTGGGGAGGCATCATCGCGCCCTTCCTCACGGGCCAGGCACAGAGGGTTTGCCGGGACATGTCCATGGGAGAGGCCCGCGACTTTGTGAAGCTGCGCACCGCCATCCTCGCCAGTTACGGCTACAGCCTTCCTGCTCGCGCACAAAGGTACCATGGCTGGAGGTACACCCCGGACCAACCGCCCCGCTCCCAAGTCGCCGATTTGCTGAGGCTCACCCAGAGTTGGCTCACCTCCACCGGGGAGCCCCCGTGGATAGAACGCCTAGTAATAGACAGATGTATCCGCTCCTTGCCGCCCGACGCCCGAAAATATGCTGCCCAGGTGAGCCCCTCATCGCTGAACGCATTGGTGGCCTTGCTAGAGAACCACCAAGTCAGCGCCGACATGATGCGCCACACGCAGAACGAGCCCCTCCGAAAGCCCGCCATAGCCGACAGACCCAGCCGAGACAGCCGACGCCGGCCACCGCCGCTACAGCCCCCGACCCAGAGGGACCCTCGTGCCCAGGCCGACCGAGTGAGTCGGCAGCTGAGGAGGTGCTATGTCTGCGGACAAGAGGACCACCTCTCCTGGTCCTGCCCCGACCGGGATGTGTCGATGCCTTCCGCCGCCGGAGACGAACCACGGCCCTCCCTCCACACCGGAGGAGCCCCTAGCCAGCAGGCGACACTGCCGGTCCGGGTGGGCCGCATCGACACCCACGCCCTCCTAGACTCCGGTAGTGTGGTGACGCTCGTGCGGGCTGACCTCGTGGAGGTCCTCACTACAGAGACAATGCCGGTGAGGTGCGTCCACGGGGACGTGAAGAGCTATCCGGTCAGTTATATACGGGTCCAGACCCCGAAAGGCGACGTAAAAGTAGCCGCCGGCGTGGTGCCCAACCTCCCGGTCCCGCTCCTGATAGGCACCGACTGCCCCCTATTCAGCCGGTACTGGAGTCACGGTCGTCGGCCGGAGAAGCCCCGACGAGAGAAACCGAGGGGAAAAAGGATGGCCCGGCCGCGCCTGGCCTGCCCCGCCTTCCGGCCGGGATCAGACGGACCGCAGTCCGAAACATCAGCCGCGGAAGACGGTCCAACCCGGCCAGCCGAGTCGGACACGCCTCCTCTCGACGAGGACCCTTTCGCGGAGTTTCCGCTCCCGGACGACCCTGGACCTCCGGGCCGCGGAGAGTTTGCCTCGGCCCAGTGGGCCGATCCGAATTTGGAAGCCGGCCGCCGCGCCGTCGCTGGCATCGATGGCCAGCACTGTTCCGGGGTGAGACAAAACTTTCCACAGTTTATTGTTAAACATGGGTTGTTGTATCGAGTCGCCAAAACTCCGGGGGGGGATTTAATAGAACAATTGTTAGTACCAAAAACATACGTATCCAGAGTGTTGTATTTGGCCCACACTCACCAACTGGGGGCCCACTTAGGGGTCCAAAAAACGTATGATAGAGTGCTACGCAGATTCTATTGGCCCGGCATAAAGAAAGCCATTGAACTGTTCTGTCGTTGTTGTGGCGAGTGCCAGAAAACGGCACCCCGGCCAATGTACCGGAACCCACTGATTCCACTGCCAATCATCGAGGTCCCGTTCTCCAGGCTGGCCATGGATATCGTGGGGCCTCTCCCGAAGTCCAGCCGAGGACACCGATACATACTGGTAATAGTGGATTATGCTACTCGTTACCCTGAGGCAATACCTTTACGCACCGCTAATGCCAAAAATGTCGCTCGAGAACTGTTCCTGCTATTTAGCAGAGTGGGAATAGCGGAGCAGGTACTCACAGACCAAGGGTCCTGTTTTATGTCCAGAGTAATGACGGCGTTATACAAATGGCTGAAAATCACCCGTATCAGAACTTCTGTTTATCACCCCCAGACCGATGGACTTGTCGAGAGATTCAACCAAACCCTGAAAAAGATGCTAAAAAAACTGATTGACGTGGACGGAAAAGATTGGGACCAACTCCTCCCATACGTGCTGTTCGCCATACGGGAGGTGCCACAGGCCTCCACCGGATACTCACCGTTCGAACTCCTCTACGGCCGAAACCCCCGTGGCCTACTCGACCTGGCCAAGGAGGCCTGGGAAAGCCAGCCCTCCCCCCTCCGGAATGTTATCGAACATGTGGAGCGGCTCCAGGAGAGAGCAAAAAAGGTCTGGCCACTGGTACGGAGTCACATGGAGGAAGCCCAGGCAGCCCAGGCGCGCACCTATAACAGGGGAGCCAAACCCCGGCAGTTCCAGGTAGGAGAGAAGGTCCTGGTGCTGGTGCCCAGCCATGACTGCAAATTCCTGGCAAAATGGCAGGGACCATTTGAAGTAACCGAGAAGGTCGGGCCAGTGAATTACCGGGTCTGTCAGCCGGGGAGGAGGAAAGGCCACCAGATATACCACATAAACATTCTGAAGCCATGGCACGACGCCGAGAGACCCGGCCCCCTAGCCCTCCTCACCCTCGCACAACCCAGGCCACCGCAGACGATCCCCGTGGACATCGGACAGGACCTGGGGCCAGAGCAACGACAAGATCTCAAGGAACTCCTAGGAAGGAGTCATGATGTTTTCTCCGAGCTGCCAGGACGGACACACGCTATCCAACACGACATTGAGACGACGCCGGGAAAAGTGGTGCGACAGCGGCCCTACCGCATCCCCGAGGCCCGGAGAGAAGCCATCCGGGGCGAAGTGAAGAAAATGCTCGAGTTGGGCGTAATAGAAGAGTCCCACAGCCCCTGGTCCAGCCCCATTGTCATTGTGCCGAAGCCAGACGGGACGCTTCGGTTTTGCAATGATTTTAGAAAACTGAATGAAATATCCACTTTTGACGCATACCCGATGCCAAGGGTAGATGAATTAATCGAGCGGCTGGGGCCCGCTCGATTCGTGAGCACCCTGGACCTCACCAAAGGCTATTGGCAGGTACCCCTAACCAGACGGGCGAGAGCCAAAACCGCATTCGCGACCCCCGACGGCCTATTTCAATACCGCGTCCTCCCCTTTGGAGTACACGGCGCCCCGGCCACATTTCAGCGACTGATGGACAGAGTCCTCCGGCCCCATCGCGCTTATGCGGCGGCATATCTAGACGATATCGTCATACACAGCAGCAGCTGGGAGCAGCACATGACACAGCTGGAAGCGGTGCTGGGAGCCCTCCGCCGAGCCGGACTCACCGCCAACGCCAAGAAATGTAAATTGGCATGGACAGAGACAAACTACCTGGGATACACCATAGGCCGGGGGTGCGTAAAACCCCAAATAACCAAAGTGGAGAGGATACAAAATTGGCCCCAGCCCAGGACGAAAAAACAAGTAAAATCCTTCCTGGGCCTGATGGCATATTATTTAAAATTTGTAAAAAATTTTGCCACCATAGCAGCCCCGTTGTATGACTTAACGCGCCAGAAGCTGCCCCACCATGTCAAATGGACGGAGGAAACAAACGCCGCATTCTGTGCCCTAAAGGAGGCGCTCTGCCGAGAGCCGGTGCTGATAGCCCCAGACTTCGCTAAGCCATTCATCCTACACACAGACGCCTCAGGAACAGGAATAGGAGCAGTGCTGGCGCAGGTAATAGATGGGGATGAACACCCCGTTACCTTTATAAGTAGAAAATTGCTTAAACATGAGAGAAACTACTCAACCGTAGAGAAGGAATGCCTGGCGGTGAAGTGGGCCATTCACTACCTACGCTACTACCTATGGGGCAGGGTATTCACCCTCATCACGGACCACGCCCCCCTAAAATGGATGGCGACGAACAAGGATAAAAATGAGCGGGTAACGCGGTGGTTCTTGGAACTTCAGAACTATAAGTTCAAAGTGGAACACAAACCAGGAAGAGAGATACCACACGCAGACGCCATGTCACGCCGAGATGAAGCAGGGGAAAGTGAAGCTCCCCGCACTGGCAGCGAGCTTAGGGGGAGGATGTGTGGAGTCTCGTCAGCCTACCCCCTGACAGGTGAGAGCAGGAGGACAGCCAGCCACCACAGTGACGTCAGAGCAGGGGGATCCCAACAGAAACGCTGTCTGGGACGCGTCATCACTGATAGGTACTTCCCCAATTATGTCCTGAATCAGTGGGACCGCTAGCAGCCGGGCGCTGGTAGGAACAGAGCGCCCGGCTGGAACAGATCCCCAATCAGTGGCCCTAGAAAAACAGACGCCGCTCTGAAGCTCACTGTGTGGCCGGTTTTCCTCCAGGTGGAAGCGCTCCTTGCTGTCGGGCGGTAAGTCAGATTTCCACTCCTCTCCCTAAACATTATCGTGTCATAAAATGATGTTGCCTGACAGACCCTCTCTCCTCTCGTCCACAGGCACGTTACGGGAGCACTTAAACGAGGAACGGAGCCCTGGCTACGTGGTGGGGAGCAAACCCCCTCACTGGCCCCAGGCTAACCCAGCCTACTTTAGTTATATATATTTCATGGACATACCCCGATAAGGGAAGAGTTTTCATTTTGGTGAATAAAACAACGCTTCGGCGTTTAAAACTGTTTTATGTGTCTTGGATTGAATCAGAGTTGCCACAGTTGCCATGGCAACCAATAACCCATGGCCATGGGTTATTGAACTCGGTTACTGGAATTATACAATGGCTGTGAACCAATCAGATTGCTTGATTTGAGAGAGCCGTTTTATAATAACATTTATAATCCAGCGCACATGAGGATATCAGGGTTTGACACTTCTTTTTATTAATAGATTACATTAAAAAAGCAAGGAGTAAACAATCCGTTTCGAACATACTGTAGATTAATCAGATTTGCTTTATAGATCATTTTTGTCAAAAGTAGCTTATTATTGCCTATTAATGCTGAGTTTACTCAATATTAGGCTGCTCAGTATTATTTTATTTTTTTAATATTGTTTTTTTTCACAAACTACTTTGACAAAAATTGGCGGAACTCCCTGTTGAAGACCACTGACCTACAGTATGTTGTCTGTGGGTATGTGCAGGTACTGATCATTTTTGACAAACGTCAACCAATTCCATCTGAGACCATAATTGCAGCACAGCGCCAGACTACAGCCTTTTTTACATAGTGATTTTGTGGATTTGAGGTTTTTCAGTTACATTTTTCAATTCATGTGAGCTTCTGACACCATGTGACACAAAGTTTTAACAACTTGGATTAGTTTTGTAAAGTAGCTAATTTTCAGAAATATAAATTCACATTTTTCACTTTAATTCACTACATGTGCCAAGTGACCCATATAAAAAAAGGCAGTGCAAATCAGTTACCAATGGGGTCTCTAAAGAAGATGGTAAACCATGTACGGTAGCCTAATGCACAAAAAAGTAGTTATTTGCTATAAATAGTAAATAGTGACATGATTTATAGCAAATAAATATCTTATTTCATGCATTATATGATTTCCCACCTTTTCTGTTGGATAAATGATAAAATCACATTGTCACAATAGAGATGAGGATGCTCATTAGAACAATTTCAAAATATCATTAGGTTGTAAGTAAAATGGATGCTGACTTTTTATTCCAAAAACAGAGAACATGCTGGAAAGTGAGTTTTGAAAGCCAGAGAGCTGTCAGAGCAGCTGATCAACAACCCCATCTTATACAGTACAGGTACAATTTAGTGCTATGGGACAGTATAGATCTTAGTTATTTTACCTTTGAACTAAGTCCCCTGTCTGTCTGTCTGTCTGTCTGTCTGCCTGTCTGTCTGTCTGCCTGTCTGTCTGCCTGTCTGCCTGTCTGTCTGTCTGTCTGTCTGTCTGTCTGTCTGTCTGTCTGTCTGTCTGTCTGCCTGTCTGTCTGTCTGTCTGTCCCTCTCTCAGGGGGAACCAGAACTGGCCCAGCAATGGCTGGAGAAACTCAACGACATGTGGGAGCTCCAGAGGTTTCAGCAGGACTGTCACGAGGTATGAGACCCACACATGCGCACTGCAGGCTGGTGACAGGGCTATGAAGGCTTGACACTGAGGGGAGAATTACAGCAGTTTAGCAGCATTTTTCATAGGGAAAGAGTGAACAGGATGGCAAGCCTTTTGGTTAAAGCATCGATTGTAAAGAAAAGTGGACGTAGTGAGTGTGACATCACCCATACATGTAGGTTTCTGAAGGGCCGTTTTGAAGCCAAACGTTGGTGTCTACAAGCACTGCCATGTTGACATGTTTTGGAGCTGGAGCAGCCATGAGCGAAGCTGAGGGTTTGCCAGAGTTTTATAACCATTGTATCCCATTAATGATGCAATTATTTAGACACATCTTAGAAGAAGTGAAATGAGCTACTAAGACCATCATCTTGTCGTGACTAGGCAGACCGGGCAAAAACAAACAAAATAGCAGACAAGGTATTTTACTGAGAGTCCAAGTATTTACAATGGGCTCTCTGGCCAGAATGTGCAGAGAAGAGTGAGCTTGGCTTGTGGAGGCTGAGGCTGGTTGCAGCATGGATGAAAGGGTGGAGCCGCTCTGGGCAGAGGAGGACTTGAGGTCCCAGGTTGGAGGCTGAGGCTGGTTGCAGCATGGATGAAAGGGTGGAGCTGCTCTGGGCAGAGGAGGACTTGAGGTCCCAGGTTGGAGGCTGAGGCTGGTTGCAGCATGGATGAAAGGGTGTGTGATGACGTTGCACAGAAACCCATCTATTGAGTTCATAACCTGTTGAGCATTGGTTAGAGGACAGCTATAAAAATGTGTGCTGTAAACAGAAATCCATTCTTCAATTTTAATCCAAAATAATGCAACTTCCGGACACGATACATTTTGCCGCAATACTGTATCGATATTTCAGAAAAATATACCATATCTATTTTTTTGCACGGCCGTGTGTTCAGTAATATAATAAGAATACTTTTTATTTCAGTGCCTTCAGTAAGACACTCAACACTCGGTAGTTTTGACTCAATTTGTCCACTTATCAGTTATCAATATAAAGTGATGTACATATTATTACACTACCTGGGTGGTGTACAGCGTGTTGTATTTTTAGCTCTATATTTAAATTTTCAGTAAATTATGTAGAGTATTGCAATATATCGCAATATGTATTGTATCGCAATGTATCGTGATACAATCGTATCGCGACCCATGTATCGTGATACGTATCGTATCGTGAGGTCCTTGCCAATACCCAGACCTATATGTGTAATATATTAAGTGTTCCTCTGTGCTCTATGAGGCCATTTAGAGGCCATTTACACCTGGCGCTAACATGCGTTTTCTGTGATCAGATTGTATTTGATCACTTCAACCTGATTCCATTTACACCTGGCGCTAACATGTGTTTTCTGCAATCTGATTGCAATCTGACTGCAGAAATTGTTGTCCTCTCAATCCGCATAAAGTTGCTGTATCCAGATTGAGAGGACACATTGCATTTACACTTGTGTTCAATGTGTACACAATGCATCCCTGACCACCTCCGGAGGTGGTTTGGCCGATCAGATTGCAATCCTTCAATGCGTTTTGGGGGTGTTTACACCTGGCATTTCAAGTGATAAAACACAATGTGATTGCAATCTGATCACAGAAAACACATGTTAACGCCAGGTGTAAATGGCTGCTAATGCATAAGCTCCAGCGCACACATCATTTACATATCATTCACATATCATTTAACTACAACGGCCAATCATCATTTTAACAACCTGTTTTCTCGATTTCTTAAAGGTTTGTAACAGAGGTGACAGGTTCTAGACTAGTAGCCTAACACAATACAGGGCTATTCAGGACAGGGTTTCATTTGAAATAGTACATTAAGGATTGTGTCATTTGTGTCTATTTGTGTTTTCAGCAATCTGTCCTGGCTGCTCTGTGATGGAGGTAAAGTCACAACTTAGCGTTTCACTTATTGGAGCTCCTTCATCCCAACAGCCGTCCGTATTCCAAACAAACAATGAAAGACTTTCACACACTGTCATATTTGCACGTTGCCACATGCACTTTTACTTACTTTTAGCTCTAATCGTATGTATGTTTTTAACCCTTATGTCTGTTTATTTGTTTTTGTCGTTTCTACCCAGTTTTCTCATGTTTCTAAGCTGACATAATAAATAAATGTTAATATATATATATATATATATATATATATATATATATATATATATATATATATATATATATATATATGATATATATACACACACACACACACACACACACACACACACACATACATACATGCATACATATATAATATAAACATATATGATGATCTTTGACAGGAGTTGATAGGTTCATAGTTAACCCACTTCACAGGCTGAGAGCCAGTCTTGTTGTTAGTGCGACACCTAGTGGCCAAACATCAAACTCGGCGTCCCTGTAATAGACCAAATCACCGTGACGTCACCATGTAAACAAATTTACTTCCGGGTACCACTTGGGGAAGGCGGCAGGTTTAAATGTGCGTGTTGTCAAATAAATGCTGTCAAACCCTCTCGTTGTTTTCGGCCGACTACTTTCAATTTAAATGGTTAAACGGTTGGTAAACATGCTTGTCCGACGTATCTAGCCTTTCTTCTGTGTTTGTTTTATGTAGTGTTAGCTAGCTAATAATGTTTGTTTGTCTGTCAAACTCGCTGTTTTGCAGACTCATTAACGTAGAAGAGCCTGGTGACGCGAGGTTACGTTAACGTTACAAACAGAGCTACTGACGCCACGTTAATTTAATTTAGCGTCAAGTCTACTCTGGTCTGGTCCAACAGGTAAATTAGCTAGTCTGGTCGTTAGTGAAAGTGTTGTTATGAATGATATTAAACAACAACACAACACGGACGAACCATTTTTGTCTTCTTTGTCTGTTTTTGTCTTCAACACGTCAGTTTGTGCCGTCCACCGCCATTATAATGTGTGGACCCAGGGGTACCCGGAAGTAAATGTAAACATCCAGGTGATTTGGTCTATACAGTACTTTTGAGTTCAGGCTCTGGCAGTCTTTTGAATGGCCCATGTGTCTTACATTGTGTTGCATCAGTATTCCTTGAAAAACACCCACTTCAAATGTATTCATACATTTTCCTCTCATGTTCTATTTATGATAGAGACAGACAGCACTTTGCCCAGGCCATCGCCATTCTGAACACCCATGAAGGTGAGAGGTCTGCCCTCCACACATTACCCAAACATCTCTCTCTCTCACTCTCTCTCTCTCTCTCTCTCTCTCTCTCTCTCTCTCACAGATAGATTTAATTCACTATAAATAATATCACTTTATGTGGATATTCATATTATTTTCGTTATTTTTCAGGACTACCAGCGCATGTTGGATTTGATGAGGGACATCATTCTGGCCACAGACCTGGCTCACCACCTTCGCATCTTCAAGGACCTTCAGAAGATGGCTGATGGTGCGTAGTGTAGCAGTAATACAGTGAAGTGTCAATGAACAGCCGTATACATCAGCTGCTCTCAGCTTCTTTCACTCACAACCTCTACTTGAGTCCAAAACTGTGACACCAACACGTGGTCTTTATTTTCCTTCTTCACGTTATTTCATTAAGATTAGAAGTGTTTACTGAATTAGAAACTTTTGTGTTGTTGAAAATCATTTTGTGATGTTCCCAACGGTGCACCATGAGTATACCCATCTCTTCTGGGGATATATTGTGGAATTACAATATATACTGTACCAATGTTACCATTATGCTTTCCTACGTTTTGCTTCATCTTATTCTCATACCTCTGAAGTCAAACTCCAAAATCCCCTTGCAGTATCCATCCATGGCTTTCTTACCTTCTGATCATTTTATCTGACTAAGTTCCCCCTTCATAGTGTAAAGAGACAATGGGCTACATGCACAAGTCCACTACTTCCTGAAATGAGTACAGCTTCTTTATTTCCTGTCATCACTATTGGATGAAGTGATTAATGTCAGGTGTGCTGCAGTCACAACAGTCATCAGGCACACCTGATTCATCAGTTCATCCAATAGTGTAGGACAGGAAATAAAGAAGCTGTACTAATTTCAGGAAGTAAAGAAGTTGTGCATGTAGTCTATTGCTCAGTGCAGCCTTATGTAATATAATTGGCTATAACTTCCTGGCCAGTAGTTTGCTACGCCTGAATGCAATCAATGCTACATTACCGCGAGTGGAGCTGTCCTCAGTCGAATCAATTTTGAGCAGTTAAAGTGCTTCAATGACATGAATAACCTCTTAACTGGTGACTGCTTTACACCAGTGTGAAACATGTCAAACTTGCTCTACAGCACAATTAAACCAACACAGAACGACAGGCTGCTACTGGGTCTAAATTTCATTAAATATATAATTTCTTCTTACCAAACTACACGTGCCCAACACAACACAATCCCTTATTGTGGCGTTTAATTATTTTCTACTTTCTATTCATAGAAAGTCTTAGGAGCACATACATCTGAGTGTGGGACACTGAATACAATTTGTGATAATCAATTACTTTTTCAATCAGACATTTTATGGCAAAGCTAAAGCGTTTGTGCCAAAGGATAACTTAGATTCTGATAATAGACCTTATTCGCTAACCCTGACGCCACCATATTGTTGACATACCGTCCTGCGCGCACACAGCGCTGCAGCTGACAACTAGTAATAGCCTTATTGTCATTTCTGTTCCATTACAAAATAGCGATGGTAATGACAGCAATAAAAACCCCACAGTTGTTTGTATGCTGCCGTTAATGCCTGTAATAATAAACAAAAGAAAAAACGAGGTGAACAAACTTTGCTGTGAGGAGCTGTCAGAAAGTTTCACCTGTCTCTCCTAACTATCCACACCTCTCCTGTGCTGCTGACGTATCCTCCGTCTCGCTCCCTTCACGTCTGTGGACGGTAGAGATAGAAACAAACCACAGGGACTTTATTGCTGTCATTACTACAGCCGTGTGTAACGCATGTCACCATCCAAACACAACAGGAATGATACAGGTAACGATAACGGCGGCTAGCTTCCTATAAACGCTGCTCTCACATAGGCTGTCACTTAAAGCTGCAGCGCTATGTCAACAATATGGCGGCGGTGTGCGTGCCCGTACGTGAGTGACGTCAATCGAATAAGGTCTATAGCAGTATGGAAAAGTCAATTTTATTTATTTAACGCCAAATCATAACAAGTTATCTCGAGATGCTTTATAAATAGACGGTTTACAAATAGCTGTTCAGAGAAAGTGATTTATGATAGCGTGAACGACATTGTGTGTGTTTGTGTGTGAGATACAACCCAAAGAGTCGGACCCACCGCTCCATGCTGTTGTGCCTGTTGATGACATCATGTGACCTGTCAGACCAGACCAAGGGTTGGAAGACAACGCGCAAGATCGCTGTCAGTTCAAAGTCGACAGCAATGTCTATAGGAAGCGTTTGAGCCCAAAACATGACTCGTTTATTTTTTGGGTTTACGACAACAACAAAAAATTAGCTCAAAATAACTATTACTGTAAATTTGATTACACGCCACATTTTTTACATTACACCCCCCCCCCCCCCCCCCCCCCTTCATATCTTGTTTTGGAATGAAATTATTCCTATCTTAATCCAATGCTTTGCTTTCACTTCACAGCTCGCCGTGGGGCTGCAATAGGTTTATTTCAATTGTGGAAGCAAAATGGTGTGAGCCAAAGCAATGCTATATCAATGCTATCAGCACTCAGATATTTAGATCTTATTCCTGTGCACAGCCTACTATGGGGTTTGAACTACACTGTCTGACAAATATAGTTTATTCCACAATACAAATATTGCACATTATTATTACAATGATAATCATTTGAACAATTATCACTCTCATGATTAGTGTAATATCAGATAGTTGTATTGGGTTCAGAGATATTTGTCTCTGGAGAACTATTTTCATTCTACTTCTACAGTGACACTAAAGTTACTTATGGCCCATTTCCACTGCAGGTAGTAGCGCGGTCCCGCTCCGCTCGACTTGATAAATGGTCTCATTCCACCGGTAAAAACTGTCCCAGCCCGGGTTGTATTGGCCTCGAGTCGTGCTACTTGTCGTACCTGCCTCGTCTGGGTTCTATTCTGTGAACCCGGTACCATACGGTGACGTGAAAACATTGTTGACGACTGATTGGTCAGGCAGAATCGTGTCAATGCAATGCTGCATACCAGTTTAGTGGGCTTACCTTCTCTTCTGTTATGTATATTTCCATCAGTCTTTTGTTTTGCTGCCTTCGCCTCTGGTGAAATAAAATCGCGGCGGTGATTTCAATTGTCTGAAAAAAGTCAGCTGCTCAGGAAGCTAGTTGAGTGCAGCGCTCCGCTAGGCCGCAGCGGGTCTTTGGTGAAGCCGCGGTCTTGCCTGGTCAGAAGCCGCCGGGGTACAGGCTTCACTCTGTTGCGCCTCTCCCGTCCGCGCGCAGCGCATGCCTGTGAGTTTGACTAACTACAAAGTGATATCCATTCTCCTGGCCGATTGTCACATTTGCCCATGTACACTGTAGGTCATTTAGAGGCACCAGTATTTCATAAACAGTTTAAAAGTTCTGTGGATGGATTTAATTGTAACGTTATGTTATAGCCTACTTCGGCTATTAGGCGGAGGACAGATATGCGGTCGCTATGACGACCAGCTGTGGGCGGGGGCAGATGAACGGCGGTCGAAGCAGAACATCCATCGGGCCGAAACGAGTAGAGCCGACTGGTGACGAGCTGTGCAGGGCAGTAAAATGTGGTGGAAATGAGCCATAAGCTACCGTAAATTCCGGACTATAAGCCGCACCTTTTTTCCCGTTTTTTGGCCTTTTTTGGCCCCTGCGGCTTATATAACGGTGCGGCTTATCTATGGATTTTTTCAAAAAAAAAAAAAAAAAAAAAAAAAAAAGCTCTTTTTTAGCACTCTTTCTAACTATAAATCCACTTCTGTTTTAATTTCCTCTCTTGCCCTCTTTTCACCACACTGTATGACACTGTATGACACTGTATGACACTGTGTGCACTGTAAATAACAACACAGGTGGTGTTGTGTTATGTTGTTTTGTTGAAATGTTAATAAATGGGAGCATACATATGGTAATTAAACATTAAAACACAATAAAAAAAAAAAAAAAAAAACATTAAAACACCCGTGGCTTATAGTCCGGTGCGGCTTATATAAGAAAAAAATAGTCAACTTTGAAGGTGCGGCTTATACACCGGTGCGCCTTATAGTCCGGAATTTACGGTAATTAAACACAGTCCAACAGCGGTTTCTAAACAGATTAAAACATGCATTAGCGCCACCCACACTCACTGCTCAAATGACCCAGCCCTTCAGATTACTTATTTTATTGTTAATGTAGGCATTACAGGTGGTATTTATGTAAAATATAGAGTGACAGCTTGGAATAGATATAAAATTTAAGTTTCTACACTTCACTGTGGGTTTGTGATGCACCTGTGTTGAACCAATGGGCGCTCAGCTTGATGTGTTTCTCGTCATCCTCTGTCAGCCACAGTCAGGCGCAGTTGGTGGGGAGCTCGTTGCTGGACCTTCCTGTCGGGTCTGTTTGAGGAGTGGTTCTCCCTGTTGTTCCTGTGAGGTGATCGGGAGCGGCTCCTCTCGTGGCGTCCCGAGTGAGCAGAGGACTGGTGATGTCTTCCAGCAGGGACCTGAGAAGAGATTTCACAGTTACTGGTTCCAGTGCCCTGTCAGTGTTTGGGCCCTAAGCCCTCCATATTAAATTGTCTGGATGGGCCTGTCACTGACAATACACATCAGTGGAAAACTAACCTGCAAATTAAATATGGCTGAATTTGTGTGCCGTATCCTCCAGACTGCTGCATTTTTCACTAAGTAGGGATGCCGCTAGTTATTAAGACTAACTTTCATATTTATTTCAATGTATTAGAGCAGCACAAATTAACTCGATCATCTTGGCTATCGTCAGCAACAGGATTTTGCTTAACACGTTCACTGCCAATGACGTGTTTTTACGTCAAACAAAATCCAACCGTTCACTGCCAATGACGTGTTTTTAAGTCAAATTTTTTTTTCGATTTTGTTTTTTTGACGGTGGGATGTGCATCTAACCCTTTTACATCTCTTATATAAGTATTGGACGTGTACAACGTGTACAACCCATTCCACCGACCCACTAAGTGGCGACAGTGCTTTCCTGACTAGAGGAAGGCAAGCAAAAAGCAGTGTGACGAAGCCATTCTCATGAAAATGGTTTGGCGAAAACGCTTTCGTTTTCGCGCTGATTGCTGGCGATGCGGGATTGCAAATTTGCATAATAGATTATGGGTGGAACACACTTTGAAACACGCAGCATAAATATGACCAGAATCGCAAAAGCTTCATCAAAGCTCTCAACCAAAACTCCAAGAAGCGAGCGAGTCCATCCAGACTTCCTCAAACAGCGGCCGCGCAGACAGGCAGCAGCAGCAGCAAAGCAGTGAGACTGGTGACAAGCTTGTGACACGGCCGCTGCAGCCAAGAAGAACGCCCACGGAGGGAGGAGTTGGAAGCAGAGGGGGGTTTCCTGCTGTTATGGAGGAAATTACTGTTCAAAACTATTGTTTAGATGTCTGACGTCTTACTGATGCCAAAAATGAATGGTTAAAGTGACTGTTCTATCGAATTTCACAAAAAGCCGTTTATCTCTGAATAATTTTTCTGACGCTGAAACCATGCTGTATTCAACTGCTAATGCTTACATAACTACTAACTCTACAAACTAACTCTTTTAGACAGAGAAAGCACACATTCTATTAGTTCTTTTGAGATATTGTGTGTTCACAAAATCTTAGCAGAAAAGAATCCTCGGGTCTTGAAAGATGAGCCAGAATCCTCAAAAAAACCCTCTGGCAGAACCTACCTACAGTAAAAAAAAAACGTCTGGCAGTGAATGTGTTAAGAAAATTATATTATGAAATTTTAATATGTGGACTGGAATTCCCTGCATGCAGTGTAAAACAACTTGAACTAATGCTTACATCTCCGCCACCATCCTGCCCCGCCCAGAACACCATGAAGCCAGGGAAGCAGCTCCTGAGCGAGAAGAGCTTTGGTGTGGCGGTTTGCTGTTTGTGTTTAGTTAAGATGCTGCTCAGCATTTTTAGATTAAAGGCCCATTCACAACTAGAATGTTTACTATAAAGACGCTTTTTGAAAAAGACCATCACCTTTTGGGATTAGCGCTAAGGCTGTTTACTGACCTGGAAGCTAGTTTGCTAGTTAGCTTTTGCTTGCATGATGCTAAGAAAATAGCATAATCTCTTGGCCACCCTGACTGCAAAATGCGGTATTATCCTATGTTTTCAATATGAGCAGGGTTTAACCACATGTGTCTCCAGTAGCCTGTTGAAAGCCATTTAGCCACGGTGAAGTTACAGGTGTTTCTTTCAACCCCATGCTCTCAACATGGGCTCCAGGGGACTTGACTCTTTGATCCACAGTAGGCTACAATAGATTTGGTGTGCAGAGTCACCTACTGCTAAAAACTTGGTGGCCATTAGCACCATTAGCTCTGCTCTCATAAGCACAATCATCTCATGAAAGCACCATCAAACATGTTCTCTGCCATTTCCTCTCTTTTGCAGCAATCCATCAACCCAAATCCATTGACTATGTTGTTATTTACTTTAGAGAGCAAGTCAAGTAAAAGCACGTCGCTAAAGTCATCATGGTCCATTTTTTCTCTGAATATTTGGTGCTGATATTGTTGGTAGTGTGAACGCTCTCTCTTCTCTACTCCCCTCTCTTCTCTCCTCCCCTCCCCTCCCCTCTCCTCCTCTCCTCTCCTCTCCTCTCCTCTCCTCTCCTCTCCTCTCCTCTCCTCCCCTCTCTCCTCCTCCCCTCTCTCTCCCCTCCTCTCCTCTTCTCTGTGCAGGAGGTGCAGGTACGTATGGGCGAGACGGAGCAGCTGTATGCAGAGGTGGCTGAGGTGGCGGTGCTCCAGCAGCATTGGCTCCACGACACTCTGGCCGTCTACAGCATGTTCAGTGAGGTCAACGCCTGTGAGCTGTGGATCGACGAGGAGGAGCAGTGGCTGGACAAGATGGAGATCCCCGAGAGGCTGGAGGACGTGGAGGTGGTGACACACAGGTTAGTGTGTTACAAACTGACTTTTGTATCCAAGAGTGGATACTATGACTGTCCCATTATATTCCAAAATGCCCTTCCCTGTAGGTTCGAGAGCCTGGACCAGGAGATGAACAGCTTGATGGGAAGGATCCTAGATGTCAACCAGATAGTCCAGCAGCTCCTGGATGGAGGTCATCCGTCTTCTACAGAGCTCAGAGGCTGTCAGGACCACCTCAGCTCCAGGTACTGACCTCACACTGGCCGCCCACTCTGGGTCTTTAAAGCGTTCGGCTCTGGGCAAAGCGTCGGACCGCAGGCCGCCCAGTGTGGGTCTTTAAAAAGCATATTGGCCTAAGCAAATTAATGGGTCGCGACTTAATGACTAAGGAAAAATGTGGGTCATGAGGCTAGACCAGTTGAGAACCACTGCTCTAGGTGGTATTGTTTCTAAGCTACAGCTAATTAAATTCAAGATTTTGCCAGATTTTTCTAAACCCCATTCAAGTCAATGGTGGAGAAAATGGCACTTAATCGCGAATAGCACCCAGAATGCCCAAAATGTTTGGCAGATCGAAAAATAGGAGTTTATAGATTGTGCCTTGCTTTCAGAAAGCACAATAGTAGAATGTGAATGACTCTTCTCCCTCCCTCTATCCCGTCAGGACCTGGACTCGTTCCTGACCTGGCTGGTCCAGACTCAGACGGCTGCAGCCTCGGACCAGCTGCTCTGGAGGAGGCGGAGCCTCGGACCAGCTGCTCTGGAGGAGGCGGAGAGACTCATCAACAAACACGCCGCCCTCAAAGAGGAGATCGGACGGTGAGCTGCTGAGGGGCGGAGCCACGGCTGTGGTGACTTCAAGAAAACTACATTACAAAACACAGCATATTGTGTTGACAATTGAAACAAGGAAGTGCACACAAAGCATCAAGGTGTCAGGCAGCTGAAAGTAACATCAAACTAGACTAGACTAGAGGTATTGAAATGAGTAATGTATCAAAACATACAACATTTATAGTAAACATGTTATCCCCCACCAGTGATGTAGTTCCACCCTTGGGTCAGTCCCATTCATTGTCAATGCCGCCCCCTAGTGGCACAAAGTCAACATTACTGTTTGACTGAACAATCTGACAGATGGATCCATAGCCCCCTTTAGTTCATGCATTAACATCATGCATCATGACACAAATGGGACAAGATGTCACTTAGTTTCCTCAGTAATAGTAATGACATATTCCCATTAGCTATTGCCTCTATGCCGGTCTACCTAAAACCATTGCTATCTTTCTAAAGGACATACAAAGAGAAAACACAATCTAATGTCTCTGTGGACCCGGACATGTATTTTAATCCCATGAGTAAAAGTCCTGCAACCAGGCTAAACCGTAACTAGACACAATCTGGATGAGAGAAATGTGTTAGGGCCAGGTGTAAAGGCAAGTGGTCCTGTGTCCGGCAGGTATGAGGAGGACTACCAGTGTCTGCAGGTGGTGAACGAGCTGTTGGAGTCCGAGGAGGCTCCTCTGCTGCACGCTGCCCTGCAGCAGTGGCTCCAGAAGCTCCACGTCGGCTGGAACAAGCTGCTGGAGATGTGGGAGAGCAGGAGGGAGGTGCTGGTCCAGGCTCACATCTTCCACCTGTTCCTGTGGGATGTCAAACAGGCCGAGTCCTTCCTCAACAACCAGGTGAGCCATACAAGATTAAGATTCAACCGGACGGACAAACCCCGTCTTTATTTGTCACAAACACCGTGGCATGCACACATGCACGGTGGCCAGTACACACACACACATGCTTGTGAAATGTGTCCTCTGCGTTTGACCCATCCTGGCTCGTCCTCCTCCATGGTCAGGCCAGGAGCGCTGGGCAGCTGCAGTGAGAAGACCAACTTCCACCGCTGGTCAGATGATGATCTTCTGCATGTTTTTAGTTGGGAGTTATATATGGAGGAATCCCAGGGAGCACGGGGAGAACATGCAAACAAACGGACAGCAGGGGGCCATAAAGGAAGTGCCTCCAGACACGTGTTAAAGGGCCACTTTGCCCATATTCAACCAGCTTTGTATCATGACAAAATCAGTAGTACTGTATATGCAAATGAACAATCAGTAATACTGTATATGTATGTATCATGACAAAATCAGTAGTACTGTATATGCAAATGAACAATGTTTAACTTCCCTCCATGTCGTCTGGACCCAGAGCTCCTTGTTCATTTGCAGAACTTCCTGGACCATTATGATGTCATGTGGGGATGCTATTTGGTGATAGTGATGTATTAGGCCCTTTTCACGGGGGCCATTTTGTGTGGAAAAGGCAGGATAAACACAGGTGCAAGCAAAACACTAATGAGGGTTTCCAACTTCCAATCATGGAAAAGGAGAGAGCTAAAAAGTAGTACTAAAAGCTAAACATGAGCATGCTGTGTGTGTTTACTGATGCCACGTTACTAAGCCAATAATAATACAGCATCAAAGTCCAAAAAAGCTTTGGGTAAAGTGGAAATAAGGCAACAACAATGTGAGTGATGCTGTTTTACTGGAGGTCATAGAGGTGGGAGGTTTTACTGGCTCTGTCCACACGCTCCCATAATCATTTTATAATGGTTACGTTTCCCAACTGTCCCTGTTCAGCTGTGTGCTCTTTGTGTATGAATTGGCTGTCTGACTGCAGCAGAGCTTCATAGAGATACACTGTGTTGACTGCTTGCCTGGATGGCCTGGGTGTGGCTGGCTCAGTTCTGCCACACTCTGTCCTCAGAGAGACAGGGAGAGAAAGGGGGGAGAGAGAGAGCTAGAACATCACTGTGCAGCATCTGACTGGAACATCCATCTGTGTGTGTGTATGTGTGTGTGTGCGTGTCTCTTTTTGTAACAGTATCCGTGCATTATGTGATATTAGAGCAGGGCCGGACATGCAGCATCTTCTAGTAACTCTAGATCTACGCTGTAGCTTCACGATAAT
Source organism: Poromitra crassiceps (assembly GCF_964638095.1). NCBI lineage: Eukaryota > Metazoa > Chordata > Actinopteri > Beryciformes > Melamphaidae > Poromitra > Poromitra crassiceps. The sequence continues at coordinate 101,854 of NW_028152252.1, forward strand.
GTGTACCCTGGCCACCTGCCACTGCTGAGAAGTGTGTGTGTGTGTGTGTGTGTGTGTGTGTGTGTGTGTGTGTGTGTGTGTGTGTGTGTGTGTGTGTGTGTGTGTGTGTGTGTGTGTGTGTATGTGTGCGTGTCTCTTTTTGTAACAGTATCCGTGCATTATGTGATATTAGAGCAGGGCCGGACATGCAGCATCTTCTAGTAACTAGATCTACGCTGTAGCTTCACGATAATGTGTACCCTGGCCACCTGCCACTGCTGAGAAGTGTGTGTGTGTGTGTGTGTGTGTGTGCGTGTGCGTGTGCGTGCCCGCGTGCGTGTGTGTGTGTGTGTAGCTAAAATTATTTGTCAACTTTATTCACAGGATATTCCAGATCTAACAGAATACTGTATCGAGTCAATTATACGTCTGATTGGCTAGATATGTCCATTATTTTTCAATTACAAATAGGAATAGATCAAAAAACAGATACAAAAAGTTTGCAACCCATAATTTACAAGATTTTATCTAGGGATGTCCGATATTATCGGCCTACCGATATTATCGGCCGATATTAGCATAAAAAAAATCGATATCGGAAAATATCGGTATCGGTTTTCATGCCGATTTTTTTTTTTTTTTTTTTAATACAGGGGGAGTCTCACTGTGAGCAATGCTCTCTTTTTCAGGAGCGCCCTGTTCACATTCACACACACATTCATACCTGGAAGCTGACCAGTACAACCACAGTCTGATCTGCTGGCCACTGAGCAGCTCCACTGGAGCGGTTGGGGTTAAGGGCCTTGCTCAAGGGCACCTCAGTGGTGGTAATGAGGGAGGGGCAAGCGCTGCCTTTTCACTTTCCCCACCCAGATTTATCCTGCCGGTCCCGGGGATTGAACCGACGACCTTCTGGTCACAAGCTCGCTTCTCTAACACTTACAACTTTAACACAACATGCATATTATATATTAAACTCTTCAGCTACATTAAGCTACATTATGTAACTTGTTACGTGAAATTTTGGTGGAAAAAAAGCCCGCTTATATCGGTATCGGTTGATATCGGTATCGGAAATTAAGAGTTGGACATTATCGGATATCGGATATCGGTAAAAAAGCCAATATCGAACATCCCTAATTTTATCTTAGTTGTGAAGCATTTTTGGAAAAAATGGAGTGATATGAATACAATGCAGTTATACAATAAAACATCATATTGCAATTGCTGTATTTATTTGACAGATTATTGCAGTTTCTGATTTTCATTATAATTCCAGTGTAGTTTTAGCACAATGTGGGAACATCTGTTTTTTAACCTCCTCCTGATGACCGATCTCATATTATTTATTTTGCTGGGAAATAAGTAAATAATTTAGGGAAGTTTGTTTGCCAGACACTTCTCACTCTGTTCTTCTCCTCCCCATTGTGTGTATTATGACATAGAATACAAAATGCCTATAATCCGTAGCAGTCTTTGGGAAGTTAATATCACAATATAATATGACTTCAACACATTTTCCAGACCTATAGATGAGTCTGTGTCTGTTTACGACATACAAACCAAGATCAGAAGATACAGAATCGCAGTGGTAAGCGCTGTCGCCTCACAGCTCGAAGGTCCTGGGTTCGATTCCCACCTGGGACGTTGTGAACGCTGAAGGAATGCGTGCCCGTCCGCATGTCCTCGAGTGCCCACCGCCCGGGTGGGGTCGTCAAAAGGGCCTTTCTGTGTGGAGTTTGCATGTTCTCCCCGTGCCTCCCGGGGGTTTCCTTCATATCGGAACCCCCTTCACCAAAACATGCAACATCCTGGTTGCTAATGTGGTTCCTGCTCTGGTCTTAAAGGCGCCGGTTCAGAGGGAGGGGAACTGGTTGGAATAGCGTGACCCTCCCACGTGCTATGTCCTACCGGTGAAGCTTCCTCTGTCAGGTGAAAAGAAGCGGCTGGCTAACTGCCCATGTCTCGGAGGAAGCATGGAGCCAGTTTTGGCTTTCCCCAGATCAGCAGAGGGTGGAGTAGCAACCAGGATAAATAAATTAAATTAGCACTAATGGAGGATAAAAATGGAATAAAAAATCGGGGGGGGGAGGGGGGGGGGGGGAGAAGATACAGAATCACAGATCTGGCAGTCTGCATTGTTTCCAGACTCAGTATCACACACAGAGCAGTTTGCTTTCTGAAATATTACAAGGTATTGCTGTCCAGACTCCTCCTCGTGTGTGTGTGTGTGTGTGTGTGTGTGTGTGTGTGTGTGTGTGTGTGTGTCTGTGTGTCTGTGTGTGTGTGTCTCGTGCTTGCCTGCCAGGGCATGTGTCTCTTTAGGTTTGCTAACCAATCTCTACCAGGGACCCAGCTCTTCACATTAGCCTGGAAGGCCAAATGCAGAACCAGCGTTATCACCATGGCAATCAGTCTTACCGGGAGTACGGTGGCGCAGTCGGTAGCGCTGTCGCCTCACAGCTAGAAGGTCCTGAGTTAAATTCTCGCCTGGGACGCTGTGGATGCTGGAGTTGTGACCCCCCCCATATCTTCAGTGCCTACTGCCCAGGTGGACATCTCGTCGAAAGGGCCTTTCTGTGTGGAGTTTGCATGTTCTCGCCGTACCCCCCAGGGGGTTCCTCCGTACATAACCCCCCACTAAAAACATGCAGAAGATCGTCATCCGACCAGTGACGACAACATCCGAAGTTGGTCCCCGGGCGCTGGAAAGAAAAAGCGACCACTGCTCCTGGCCTGCCCCTCGGAGGAAAGGACAAGCCAGGATGGGTCAAATGCAGAGGACAAATTTTACCGGCCACCGTCAGCATGAGTGTGTTGTAGTGTTCGTGTGACAATAAAGACGGGCTTCCGTCTGAAATCGTGTTTAAAATCTTCTGGACAAGTAGTTATAGCTAATTAAACTCTTGGCAGTGTGTTTTGTGAGAGAGAGTTTATGTGTATGATCTCTTCAACCGACTGAAAACCGATATTTTGCATCAATTCTTTACGCTATATATTCCACTTTGAGTATTTTGATGCCAAAACATTCCCCAAACTTACAGTACAAGGATCAGTACATATCTATGTCCTTATTTCAGTGCCTGTATGGACGCCCGACCAAGCCGGAGGTAACACGGGCTCGAACCTGAGACCCTCGTGTTGGTAGGCAGATAGTCTGAATCAATGCTGAGAAGCAAGCTGCAGGTATAAGCTCTGCCATTGGCTCTGACCATTTCAGTCGGAGCGAAGGGAAATCCCTTTCCATTCCCTGCCTGTCCGCTCTCAAATGCCTCTGCTGCTGTGAAACAACAACAACAATGCTAGCTAGCAAGCTAGCAACCTACACAGAAAATGACAAAGTCTTGACGAAGATTTGGATGTCCAATAAAGCAGGCCTGCTTGGTACTTTCAGTGGCTGTTCTAAAGATAACAGAGCATTTTCTTTTCCCGCTCTACCAGAATGAGAGTGAGTTCAGCCAGACTCTCTCCTGCACTGGTACAGCACCAAATGAAGTGTGGAGATAGTCTGGCAAGTGAGACTAGTAGGCAGGGAATGATCTCCATACCTTAACTGTATGTTTTCCCTGACCTTGCTCCTCCAGGAATCGGCCCTGGCCCACGTGGAGCTGCCCACCACAGTGGAAGCCACCATGAAGAAACACAAGGACTTCACCACCACCATGGAGCTCAACCTGCACCGCATCAAGGCTGTGATGGAGGCCGGGGAGAGCCTGATCAGCCAGAGCAACATCTACTCCCAACGCATCAGGGAGCGCGTCGACACGCTCGCCAACAGGTACGACTGGCCTGCATGCAGAAAACACATGGAAAGGAGGATGTGTCATCATCATTAAGTTGGATAGTGAGCAAGTTGGAGCAAAACATGAGGCTTTGCACCGCAAAATCTTTGATTTATCAAAAAGTATTGAAAAGTTGAATAGTATGACAAAGCTTCAAAATGTTGCATCCAAATTGGTCAGGCCTTTATCAGTAAGGGAATATTTCAATATCCAGCAAAATAAAATAAAAACTATTTTATTTATTGTTATGGGCAGTGCAGACTTCATTCAAGGGTTGAGGTCTCCGCTTTGACCGCTTTGTGTGTGCGTGTGTGTGTGTGTGTGTGTGTGTGGGTGCGTGTGTGGGTGCGTGTGTGTGCGTGTGTGTGCGTGTGTGTGTGTGTGTGTGTGGGTGCGTGTGTGTGTGTGTGCGTGTGTGTGTGTGTGTGTGTGGGGGTGTGGGGGTGCGTGCGTGCGTGGGTGCGTGCGTGTGTGTGTGTGCTGCAGTGGGGGTTGGGGTGTTTATGTAGGTATATGGGGGGTAGGGTAGGCTTTGGTGTGCGTTTGCAATAGCAATATGGAAAGCCATATGGTTTTTGAATTCAATTAACAACACAATATATTATGTGAGGTGCTTTGATAAACAGTAGGGGTCTTCAACCTTTTTCAGCCCAAGTACCCCTTGGTTGACAGCGAAACTGAGGGACCCCCTACGATTTGAAATAAAATTGTTACATTTTAGGTGTGGCCTATAATTAAGCAATATAGCATGAGAGCCAGTGTGTTGTGAAGAATATATCCCACTCGGCCTGCGGCCTCGTGGGATAACAGCTGATCAGGGGGATATATTCCACAACACACGCAGCTCGAGTGCTATATTGCTTTTATAAAACGGTTTCCAAGTATGATAATATAATAATAATAATAATACTATAAGTCCGACTCCGACTGGCATGTCATTCTGATAGAGTCAGTTGAAACACTACTGTAAGGCGGGACCGCAAGAACATGCGGGTGATTTGATTGGATCGTTCTGGAGACTGAAGTTGACATTGGCCAATCCTGGCGCTTGCTGAGTAGCTGAGAGCTTTCTGGAATCCCCGACAGGCAGCTCCAGCGCAGCGTTGCATTCTCAGCGCTTGCTGAGAAGCTGAATGCTTTCTGCAAAGCCGACACCAACTAACGTTACGGGGTTAAATGCGGGGTTAACAGCCTTTCTTTTGCAAAGAAGACATTAGCCCGCATCTATTCTTGTACAAAACATCATTTTCTGCGAAGTATTAGTAAAGTTATAAGCGAAGATCGATTCACAAGGATCTGACAGCTGTCTCCGCCATTTTTTTTTCTACGTTGTCATTTGAGGTAAGCCTTATTATTACTCTCTTAGGCTGGCTTTACACGGTGAAACTTGCACGCAACTTTAGTTGCATGCAACTTAGGTGAAACCAAGTTGCAAATGAATTGCATGGTATAAACCCTTCTGCAACTCACTTGAAACTTCTGTGAAACTCAGCCGCGACAGTTGCACAGCTCTCAACTTTGTGGAACTAGTTTCATGCAACAGCCAATCAAAATGCTGATAACCAGTCAGCTGATCACTAGGCTCTGGCTGTCTAAATCAGTGCGCAGTCTCAACAAACACACACAAGTACATGCCATGGCAGGACGGGACAGGCAGCAAAAATGCACCGAATAAGACCGAATACGGTGTCTTGGACGATTGAGAAGGAAATTATCCTCATTGACTTCATACAAGGTTGGTGGTTTTTTTACCGTGCTTGTTATAGCGAGCTGCTTACATAGTAGTTGTATCTACATTAAAGTTCGTTTACTTTGCAGTTAGCCCCGGTGGCTACCAATACACTAGCGTTAGCGCGAGCGCGTTAGCTTAGCGTTAACATGACGGGTGTTTTGCTAACGTTTGTTCTCTGTTTTGTTAACAATGAATCTTCTCAAATATGCTGCTGTTCCTATCTTGAACCCGCTTAATTTTTACACAGAGCGGAGATTCCTTTGGGACCCGAAAGACGAAACCTATTACAGGAGGGGAGACAGAGAATCGGTGCTGGATCAACTTGCTGCTCTACTTGGACAGGATGAGCGAGGCATCAGCTTCAACCGTAAGTGGCTATAATGGTGGCTATAATTTATTTACAAATGTGATGTGTGGAAAAAGTAATCAAAAAGATAACCCACTAGCCAAGATAGCCAGTAATCTGAAACATGATGTGAAATACCACTGTATTCCATTTGGTCAACGTAGGGCTATACTGTATACAGTATGTGCATCAGTAGGCTAAACAAACAAAGGATAGCCTACAAACAGACAAGAACCATGTTCAAATAAATGGTTAAATAAATAAATACATCATACTTCACAGCAAGTAGCCAATAGCCATTTAGTTGCCATTGCTGGTTGTATCCAGCTTATGTGATCTAACTTTATTTAAACAGGCAAAGAAGTTAAAGACAAGTTTCACAACTTGAGGACCATCTTCAACCGTGAGATCAAGAAAGTGGAAGGCTCACAGCGATCTGGTGCTGGGACTGATGCTGTATATGTGCCACGCTGGGTCCACTTCAGCCAGATGCAGTTCCTGAAGGATGTGTTTAAAGCCGGGCCAAGCCAGGACAACATGGAGCCCAGCCATGTTCTGGAGACACCCTCGGTGAGTAGGTGACCCCAATTACACTTGTGCATGTGGGTGACATTCCTGGCATCCCTTTAGAGAGGGTTTGAAGACATATTCTGGTGTATATAAATCCAAGAAGTATTGTAGGATCGATCGATCTCTCTCTCTCTCTCTCTCTCTCTCTCTCTCTCTCTCTCTCTCTCTCTCTCTCTCTCTCTCTCTCTCTCTCATCGCCAACAGCTCTAGTTTGGGGAGATAACTCAGATCTATTAACATTACTTTAAGCCCTTTCTGCACATGGTCCTGACACAGCCACCACTGAACACTTAATTTTACATGGATTACACTTAATTTTATATATTTTTACATATTGTTTTTAGGAGGAAGAGAGCAACCAGGATCATGGGGACACCACTGCCAGCAGCGATCCAAGTACCAGTGATGCCATCAGAACCCCTGAAGCACCAACACCAAAAAGAAAGAAAAGAAGAGCTGATGATAGCAAAGAGATTGATGCCACCAAGATGGAAATATATAGTACCATACTTAGTTCTCTGCAGCCGCCAACTGTAGTAGATCCCACTGATTCATTTGGCAAATATGTTGCTGCCACTCTAAAGGGGATAGGGTTTCGGAACAGGCAGCTCTGCAAAGCTGAGATTCAGCAGGTTATGTTGAAACACCTGTTTAAGGATATGGGTGAAGAGTAAAAATTAAATGTAACGTTGACTGAGTAGAGCAGCAAGCTCGTCCAGGACCACATGTCTCCCCTTCTGCAACGATAATAGGTTCATTTTTGTATGTGATACGTATTAAACACTTTGTATTCAAATGTATTTATTTATTAAATTATTTTTTCCAAAATGCTGATTGTTTTATTTATTTTTTCCAGAGTAAAACAGGTGTTTACCAGCTTCAGTTTACTGTATCAGCATAGCAGCAATACAGCAGGAGGGAAATTACAAAACAAAAAGAAACAACTTTGTAGTCGATACTGCTTTTTTAAATTCATATATTCATACTGTTTATACATACAATTTAGTAATACTGCTGTTTAACATATATTATTCACAAAGGATTCAGGACTCTGATGTCTTCAGTGGTTCAGGTTTGCTTGCCAGCTGACAGCACCCTGATTGTTGAAGAAGTTCTTGAACTCCTCCCTGACCTCCTTTGCAGCTGTGGTGTAGTTGTTGCAGGCTGATCTGACAGGTACCATAGACGTTGCTGGATCCAGACGCCACTCCCCAGGGATCACTTCTCCACTGACAACGTCCTCCCTGTCCATCAGCTCAGGTGGGGTGTAGACCTGACGGGTGGTCCTTTGGCTCCGGAGGTAGTTGTGCAGTGCCACAGCTGCAAGAACCAGATCCCTGACTTTCTCTGGCTCCAGGAGGATAACTGTGTGGAACACCCTCCACCGATTGGCCATGATGCCAAAGGCATTTTCCACACATCTCCTCGCTCTTGAAAGCCTGAATAAAACAAAATCAGTGTCACAATTATCCAGGTCATAAAAAATAACATTTCTAACACAATTACTACAATACAGTCAAGGTAATGTGAAAAACTGACCTGTAGTTGAAAATTCTGGTTTCTTTGTTGAGGTGTGCTCTGCTATAAGGCTTCATCACATTTGTCTTCAGGGCAAATGCTTCATCAGCTACCACCACATAAGGCACTGGTGTGGTCCTGGATTGCAGAGGTTTTGGGTCTGGTAGCTGGAGGGTCCCTCTCTGGAGAGCTGTCCCAAGGTTGCTCTTGTTCCATACTCCACCATCACTGACTCTGCCGTTGGTGCCCACATCGACGTAAATGAATTTCAGGTCTGCATCCACCAAAGCCATGAGCACGACTGAGTTGGTGCCCTTGTAGTTGTGGAAATGAGACCCGCTATGTTTAGGCGACTGCAATATAATATGTTTCCCATCCAGTGCCCCCAAACAGTTGGGGAATTGCCACTGTTCCTCAAAGCCCTGGGCAATTGCTCTCCATTCAGCCCTGCTGCTGGGCACTTTGAGGACGACTGGACTCAGGACCTTGTGCACATAGATGGAAAGACAGATCATTATAAGTCAGATATACATCCCGGTATACATACAGTATACACAGCAATCTCTCTGTTAGCACACTTGTGAGGGGGAAAATACCTTGAAGATTGCATTGCAGGTCTCAATTACAATGGCAGAGATGGCAGGAGGACTTATTCGAAATGCAAATGAGAGAGATGCATATGATTCCCCTGTTGCCAGAAATCTGAGGGTGACAGCCAGTCTCTCTGCAGCGCTGATGGGCTCCCTCATCACTGTGGCTGTTTTTGTGATGTGAGGTGCAACCATATTTAGTAGAGCATTGAATGCATTCTGGTCCATGCGGAGCCAGGATCTACATGGGTTAAAAATAATAATATTAACATGTTGTGAAGTATAGTGATCACATAACTGTTCAATGCTATGCTATATATGTTTTAATGATAATCAGTTATCTATCAAGCTACAATTTCATACTGTTGTCACAAGGTGGCAACAACGAGCTATTTATTTATTTATTTTCCTTGAATCAATCAATCAATTTGAGAAAAATAATAACAATGCACTCACCGGAGGCTCATTGGATCAAGCTCCTTGAAAAGAGTGTGAAACGATCCACTGGTACGTCTTTTAAGTAGCCAGTCCTTCACCCACATACGTTTAACCTTTTTTTCACGTGTTTTTTCCTCCTCCTCCTCCAACATATCCATGAGTATTAAAGCACTAATAGCTCGCTTCCTATTCTCGGGGCCCGGGACAGCCATATTTTATCTAAAAGTAGCTAGCTAGCTAGCCAACCAGCTAGCCAGTGCCAGGAAAAAAAACGATACAACACCTCCGAGTCCAAATTGATATTTTCCAGCGAGAAAACGATATGAAATACAATACAAAGATACAGAATGACAATTCTCACTTGAAAAAAGAAGAAAACAATACAATAGATGAAAAACTACCAATCTAGCTAGCTAGTTTTGCTGGAAGAAACTACCAAGTTGCATGAGACTTGATTATTTTTGAATTGCTTTGTGTAACTGTGAAGTTGCATGAAAAATTGGGTTGCATGCAACTTGCAACCTGCAACTAGTTGCGTGCAAGTTTCACCGTGTAAAGCCAGCCTTAGTAAGAGAGTTGCCATGGCAACCAATAACCCATGGCCATGGGTTATTGAACTCGGTTACTGGAATTATACAATGGCTGTGAACCAATCAGATTGCTTGATTTGAGAGAGCCGTTTTATAATAACATTTATAATCCAGCGCACATGAGGATATCAGGGTTTGACACTTCTTTTTATTAATAGATTACATTAAAAAAGCAAGGAGTAAACAATCCGTTTCGAACATACTGTAGATTAATCAGATTTGCTTTATAGATCATTTTTGTCAAAAGTAGCTTATTATTGCCTATTAATGCTGAGTTTACTCAATATTAGGCTGCTCAGTATTATTTTATTTTTTTAATATTGTTTTTTTTCACAAACTACTTTGACAAAAATTGGCGGAACTCCCTGTTGAAGACCACTGACCTACAGTATGTTGTCTGTGGGTATGTGCAGGTACTGATCATTTTTGACAAACGTCAACCAATTCCATCTGAGACCATAATTGCAGCACAGCGCCAGACTACAGCCTTTTTTACATAGTGATTTTGTGGATTTGAGGTTTTTCAGTTACATTTTTCAATTCATGTGAGCTTCTGACACCATGTGACACAAAGTTTTAACAACTTGGATTAGTTTTGTAAAGTAGCTAATTTTCAGAAATATAAATTCACATTTTTCACTTTAATTCACTACATGTGCCAAGTGACCCATATAAAAAAAGGCAGTGCAAATCAGTTACCAATGGGGTCTCTAAAGAAGATGGTAAACCATGTACGGTAGCCTAATGCACAAAAAAGTAGTTATTTGCTATAAATAGTAAATAGTGACATGATTTATAGCAAATAAATATCTTATTTCATGCATTATATGATTTCCCACCTTTTCTGTTGGATAAATGATAAAATCACATTGTCACAATAGAGATGAGGATGCTCATTAGAACAATTTCAAAATATCATTAGGTTGTAAGTAAAATGGATGCTGACTTTTTATTCCAAAAACAGAGAACATGCTGGAAAGTGAGTTTTGAAAGCCAGAGAGCTGTCAGAGCAGCTGATCAACAACCCCATCTTATACAGTACAGGTACAATTTAGTGCTATGGGACAGTATAGATCTTAGTTATTTTACCTTTGAACTAAGTCCCCTGTCTGTCTGTCTGTCTGTCTGTCTGCCTGTCTGTCTGTCTGCCTGTCTGTCTGCCTGTCTGCCTGTCTGTCTGTCTGTCTGTCTGTCTGTCTGCCTGTCTGTCTGTCTGTCTGTCTGTCCCTCTCTCAGGGGGAACCAGAACTGGCCCAGCAATGGCTGGAGAAACTCAACGACATGTGGGAGCTCCAGAGGTTTCAGCAGGACTGTCACGAGGTATGAGACCCACACATGCGCACTGCAGGCTGGTGACAGGGCTATGAAGGCTTGACACTGAGGGGAGAATTACAGCAGTTTAGCAGCATTTTTCATAGGGAAAGAGTGAACAGGATGGCAAGCCTTTTGGTTAAAGCATCGATTGTAAAGAAAAGTGGACGTAGTGAGTGTGACATCACCCATACATGTAGGTTTCTGAAGGGCCGTTTTGAAGCCAAACGTTGGTGTCTACAAGCACTGCCATGTTGACATGTTTTGGAGCTGGAGCAGCCATGAGCGAAGCTGAGGGTTTGCCAGAGTTTTATAACCATTGTATCCCATTAATGATGCAATTATTTAGACACATCTTAGAAGAAGTGAAATGAGCTACTAAGACCATCATCTTGTCGTGACTAGGCAGACCGGGCAAAAACAAACAAAATAGCAGACAAGGTATTTTACTGAGAGTCCAAGTATTTACAATGGGCTCTCTGGCCAGAATGTGCAGAGAAGAGTGAGCTTGGCTTGTGGAGGCTGAGGCTGGTTGCAGCATGGATGAAAGGGTGGAGCCGCTCTGGGCAGAGGAGGACTTGAGGTCCCAGGTTGGAGGCTGAGGCTGGTTGCAGCATGGATGAAAGGGTGTGTGATGACGTTGCACAGAAACCCATCTATTGAGTTCATAACCTGTTGAGCATTGGTTAGAGGACAGCTATAAAAATGTGTGCTGTAAACAGAAATCCATTCTTCAATTTTAATCCAAAATAATGCAACTTCCGGACACGATACATTTTGCCGCAATACTGTATCGATATTTCAGAAAAATATACCATATCTATTTTTTTGCACGGCCGTGTGTTCAGTAATATAATAAGAATACTTTTTATTTCAGTGCCTTCAGTAAGACACTCAACACTCGGTAGTTTTGACTCAATTTGTCCACTTATCAGTTATCAATATAAAGTGATGTACATATTATTACACTACCTGGGTGGTGTACAGCGTGTTGTATTTTTAGCTCTATATTTAAATTTTCAGTAAATTATGTAGAGTATTGCAATATATCGCAATATGTATTGTATCGCAATGTATCGTGATACAATCGTATCGCGACCCATGTATCGTGATACGTATCGTATCGTGAGGTCCTTGCCAATACCCAGACCTATATGTGTAATATATTAAGTGTTCCTCTGTGCTCTATGAGGCCATTTAGAGGCCATTTACACCTGGCGCTAACATGCGTTTTCTGTGATCAGATTGTATTTGATCACTTCAACCTGATTCCATTTACACCTGGCGCTAACATGTGTTTTCTGCAATCTGATTGCAATCTGACTGCAGAAATTGTTGTCCTCTCAATCCGCATAAAGTTGCTGTATCCAGATTGAGAGGACACATTGCATTTACACTTGTGTTCAATGTGTACACAATGCATCCCTGACCACCTCCGGAGGTGGTTTGGCCGATCAGATTGCAATCCTTCAATGCGTTTTGGGGGTGTTTACACCTGGCATTTCAAGTGATAAAACACAATGTGATTGCAATCTGATCACAGAAAACACATGTTAACGCCAGGTGTAAATGGCTGCTAATGCATAAGCTCCAGCGCACACATCATTTACATATCATTCACATATCATTTAACTACAACGGCCAATCATCATTTTAACAACCTGTTTTCTCGATTTCTTAAAGGTTTGTAACAGAGGTGACAGGTTATAGACTAGTAGCCTAACACAATACAGGGCTATTCAGGACAGGGTTTCATTTGAAATAGTACATTAAGGATTGTGTCATTTGTGTCTATTTGTGTTTTCAGCAATCTGTCCTGGCTGCTCTGTGATGGAGGTAAAGTCACAACTTAGCGTTTCACTTATTGGAGCTCCTTCATCCCAACAGCCGTCCGTATTCCAAACAAACAATGAAAGACTTTCACACACTGTCATATTTGCACGTTGCCACATGCACTTTTACTTACTTTTAGCTCTAATCGTATGTATGTTTTTAACCCTTATGTCTGTTTATTTGTTTTTGTCGTTTCTACCCAGTTTTCTCATGTTTCTAAGCTGACATAATAAATAAATGTTAATATATATATATATATATATATATATATATATATATATATATATATATATATATATATATATATATATATGATATATATATATATATATATATATATATATATATATATATATGATATATATACACACACACACACACACACACACACACACACACACACACATACATACATGCATACATATATAATATAAACATATATGATGATCTTTGACAGGAGTTGATAGGTTCATAGTTAACCCACTTCACAGGCTGAGAGCCAGTCTTGTTGTTAGTGCGACACCTAGTGGCCAAACATCAAACTCGGCGTCCCTGTAATAGACCAAATCACCGTGACGTCACCATGTAAACAAATTTACTTCCGGGTACCACTTGGGGAAGGCGGCAGGTTTAAATGTGCGTGTTGTCAAATAAATGCTGTCAAACCCTCTCGTTGTTTTCGGCCGACTACTTTCAATTTAAATGGTTAAACGGTTGGTAAACATGCTTGTCCGACGTATCTAGCCTTTCTTCTGTGTTTGTTTTATGTAGTGTTAGCTAGCTAATAATGTTTGTTTGTCTGTCAAACTCGCTGTTTTGCAGACTCATTAACGTAGAAGAGCCTGGTGACGCGAGGTTACGTTAACGTTACAAACAGAGCCACTGACGCCACGTTAATTTAATTTAGCGTCAAGTCTACTCTGGTCTGGTCCAACAGGTAAATTAGCTAGTCTGGTCGTTAGTGAAAGTGTTGTTATGAATGATATTAAACAACAACACAACACGGACGAACCATTTTTGTCTTCTTTGTCTGTTTTTGTCTTCAACACGTCAGTTTGTGCCGTCCACCGCCATTATAATGTGTGGACCCAGGGGTACCCGGAAGTAAATGTAAACATCCAGGTGATTTGGTCTATACAGTACTTTTGAGTTCAGGCTCTGGCAGTCTTTTGAATGGCCCATGTGTCTTACATTGTGTTGCATCAGTATTCCTTGAAAAACACCCACTTCAAATGTATTCATACATTTTCCTCTCATGTTCTATTTATGATAGAGACAGACAGCACTTTGCCCAGGCCATCGCCATTCTGAACACCCATGAAGGTGAGAGGTCTGCCCTCCACACATTACCCAAACATCTCTCTCTCTCACTCTCTCTCTCTCTCTCTCTCTCTCTCTCACAGATAGATTTAATTCACTATAAATAATATCACTTTATGTGGATATTCATATTATTTTCGTTATTTTTCAGGACTACCAGCGCATGTTGGATTTGATGAGGGACATCATTCTGGCCACAGACCTGGCTCACCACCTTCGCATCTTCAAGGACCTTCAGAAGATGGCTGATGGTGCGTAGTGTAGCAGTAATACAGTGAAGTGTCAATGAACAGCCGTATACATCAGCTGCTCTCAGCTTCTTTCACTCACAACCTCTACTTGAGTCCAAAACTGTGACACCAACACGTGGTCTTTATTTTCCTTCTTCACGTTATTTCATTAAGATTAGAAGTGTTTACTGAATTAGAAACTTTTGTGTTGTTGAAAATCATTTTGTGATGTTCCCAACGGTGCACCATGAGTATACCCATCTCTTCTGGGGATATATTGTGGAATTACAATATATACTGTACCAATGTTACCATTATGCTTTCCTACGTTTTGCTTCATCTTATTCTCATACCTCTGAAGTCAAACTCCAAAATCCCCTTGCAGTATCCATCCATGGCTTTCTTACCTTCTGATCATTTTATCTGACTAAGTTCCCCCTTCATAGTGTAAAGAGACAATGGGCTACATGCACAAGTCCACTACTTCCTGAAATGAGTACAGCTTCTTTATTTCCTGTCATCACTATTGGATGAAGTGATTAATGTCAGGTGTGCTGCAGTCACAACAGTCATCAGGCACACCTGATTCATCAGTTCATCCAATAGTGTAGGACAGGAAATAAAGAAGCTGTACTAATTTCAGGAAGTAAAGAAGTTGTGCATGTAGTCTATTGCTCAGTGCAGCCTTATGTAATATAATTGGCTATAACTTCCTGGCCAGTAGTTTGCTACGCCTGAATGCAATCAATGCTACATTACCGCGAGTGGAGCTGTCCTCAGTCGAATCAATTTTGAGCAGTTAAAGTGCTTCAATGACATGAATAACCTCTTAACTGGTGACTGCTTTACACCAGTGTGAAACATGTCAAACTTGCTCTACAGCACAATTAAACCAACACAGAACGACAGGCTGCTACTGGGTCTAAATTTCATTAAATATATAATTTCTTCTTACCAAACTACACGTGCCCAACACAACACAATCCCTTATTGTGGCGTTTAATTATTTTCTACTTTCTATTCATAGAAAGTCTTAGGAGCACATACATCTGAGTGTGGGACACTGAATACAATTTGTGATAATCAATTACTTTTTCAATCAGACATTTTATGGCAAAGCTAATGCGTTTGTGCCAAAGGATAACTTAGATTCTGATAATAGACCTTATTCGCTAACCCTGACGCCACCATATTGTTGACATACCGTCCTGCGCGCACACAGCGCTGCAGCTGACAACTAGTAATAGCCTTATTGTCATTTCTGTTCCATTACAAAATAGCGATGGTAATGACAGCAATAAAAACCCCACAGTTGTTTGTATGCTGCCGTTAATGCCTGTAATAATAAACAAAAGAAAAAACGAGGTGAACAAACTTTGCTGTGAGGAGCTGTCAGAAAGTTTCACCTGTCTCTCCTAACTATCCACACCTCTCCTGTGCTGCTGACGTATCCTCCGTCTCGCTCCCTTCACGTCTGTGGACGGTAGAGATAGAAACAAACCACAGGGACTTTATTGCTGTCATTACTACAGCCGTGTGTAACGCATGTCACCATCCAAACACAACAGGAATGATACAGGTAACGATAACGGCGGCTAGCTTCCTATAAACGCTGCTCTCACATAGGCTGTCACTTAAAGCTGCAGCGCTATGTCAACAATATGGCGGCGGTGTGCGTGCCCGTACGTGAGTGACGTCAATCGAATAAGGTCTATAGCAGTATGGAAAAGTCAATTTTATTTATTTAACGCCAAATCATAACAAGTTATCTCGAGATGCTTTATAAATAGACGGTTTACAAATAGCTGTTCAGAGAAAGTGATTTATGATAGCGTGAACGACATTGTGTGTGTGTGTGTGTGAGATACAACCCAAAGAGTCGGACCCACCGCTCCATGCTGTTGTGCCTGTTGATGACATCATGTGACCTGTCAGACCAGACCAAGGGTTGGAAGACAACGCGCAAGATCGCTGTCAGTTCAAAGTCGACAGCAATGTCTATAGGAAGCGTTTGAGCCCAAAACATGACTCGTTTATTTTTTGGGTTTACGACAACAACAAAAAATTAGCTCAAAATAACTATTACTGTAAATTTTATTACACGCCACATTTTTTACATTACACCCCCCCCCCCCCCCCCCCTTCATATCTTGTTTTGGAATGAAATTATTCCTATCTTAATCCAATGCTTTGCTTTCACTTCACAGCTCGCCGTGGGGCTGCAATAGGTTTATTTCAATTGTGGAAGCAAAATGGTGTGAGCCAAAGCAATGCTATATCAATGCTATCAGCACTCAGATATTTAGATCTTATTCCTGTGCACAGCCTACTATGGGGTTTGAACTACACTGTCTGACAAATATAGTTTATTCCACAATACAAATATTGCACATTATTATTACAATGATAATCATTTGAACAATTATCACTCTCATGATTAGTGTAATATCAGATAGTTGTATTGGGTTCAGAGATATTTGTCTCTGGAGAACTATTTTCATTCTACTTCTACAGTGACACTAAAGTTACTTATGGCCCATTTCCACTGCAGGTAGTAGCACGGTCCCGCTCCGCTCGACTTGATAAATGGTCTCATTCCACCGGTAAAAACTGTCCCAGCCCGGGTTGTATTGGCCTCGAGTCGTGCTACTTGTCGTACCTGCCTCGTCTGGGTTCTATTCTGTGAACCCGGTACCATACGGTGACGTGAAAACATTGTTGACGACTGATTGGTCAGGCAGAATCGTGTCAATGCAATGCTGCATACCAGTTTAGTGGGCTTACCTTCTCTTCTGTTATGTATATTTCCATCAGTCTTTTGTTTTGCTGCCTTCGCCTCTGGTGAAATAAAATCGCGGCGGTGATTTCAATTGTCTGAAAAAAGTCAGCTGCTCAGGAAGCTAGTTGAGTGCAGCGCTCCGCTAGGCCGCAGCGGGTCTTTGGTGAAGCCGCGGTCTTGCCTGGTCAGAAGCCGCCGGGGTACAGGCTTCACTCTGTTGCGCCTCTCCCGTCCGCGCGCAGCGCATGCCTGTGAGTTTGACTAACTACAAAGTGATATCCATTCTCCTGGCCGATTGTCACATTTGCCCATGTACACTGTAGGTCATTTAGAGGCACCAGTATTTCATAAACAGTTTAAAAGTTCTGTGGATGGATTTAATTGTAACGTTATGTTATAGCCTACTTCGGCTATTAGGCGGAGGACAGATATGCGGTCGCTATGACGACCAGCTGTGGGCGGGGGCAGATGAACGGCGGTCGAAGCAGAACATCCATCGGGCCGAAACGAGTAGAGCCGACTGGTGACGAGCTGTGCAGGGCAGTAAAATGTGGTGGAAATGAGCCATAAGCTACCGTAAATTCCGGACTATAAGCCGCACCTTTTTTCCCGTTTTTTGGCCTTTTTTGGCCCCTGCGGCTTATATAACGGTGCGGCTTATCTATGGATTTTTTCAAAAAAAAAAAAAAAAAAAGCTCTTTTTTAGCACTCTTTCTAACTATAAATCCACTTCTGTTTTAATTTCCTCTCTTGCCCTCTTTTCACCACACTGTATGACACTGTATGACACTGTATGACACTGTGTGCACTGTAAATAACAACACAGGTGGTGTTGTGTTATGTTGTTTTGTTGAAATGTTAATAAATGGGAGCATACATATGGTAATTAAACATTAAAACACAATAAAAAAAAATAAAAAAAAACATTAAAACACCCGTGGCTTATAGTCCGGTGCGGCTTATATAAGAAAAAAATAGTCAACTTTGAAGGTGCGGCTTATACACCGGTGCGCCTTATAGTCCGGAATTTACGGTAATTAAACACAGTCCAACAGCGGTTTCTAAACAGATTAAAACATGCATTAGCGCCACCCACACTCACTGCTCAAATGACCCAGCCCTTCAGATTACTTATTTTATTGTTAATGTAGGCATTACAGGTGGTATTTATGTAAAATATAGAGTGACAGCTTGGAATAGATATAAAATTTAAGTTTCTACACTTCACTGTGGGTTTGTGATGCACCTGTGTTGAACCAATGGGCGCTCAGCTTGATGTGTTTCTCGTCATCCTCTGTCAGCCACAGTCAGGCGCAGTTGGTGGGGAGCTCGTTGCTGGACCTTCCTGTCGGGTCTGTTTGAGGAGTGGTTCTCCCTGTTGTTCCTGTGAGGTGATCGGGAGCGGCTCCTCTCGTGGCGTCCCGAGTGAGCAGAGGACTGGTGATGTCTTCCAGCAGGGACCTGAGAAGAGATTTCACAGTTACTGGTTCCAGTGCCCTGTCAGTGTTTGGGCCCTAAGCCCTCCATATTAAATTGTCTGGATGGGCCTGTCACTGACAATACACATCAGTGGAAAACTAACCTGCAAATTAAATATGGCTGAATTTGTGTGCCGTATCCTCCAGACTGCTGCATTTTTCACTAAGTAGGGATGCCGCTAGTTATTAAGACTAACTTTCATATTTATTTCAATGTATTAGAGCAGCACAAATTAACTCGATCATCTTGGCTATCGTCAGCAACAGGATTTTGCTTAACACGTTCACTGCCAATGACGTGTTTTTACGTCAAACAAAATCCAACCGTTCACTGCCAATGACGTGTTTTTACGTCAAATTTTTTTTCCGATTTTGTTTTTTTGACGGTGGGATGTGCATCTAACCCTTTTACATCTCTTATATAAGTATTGGACGTGTACAACGTGTACAACCCATTCCACCGACCCACTAAGTGGCGACAGTGCTTTCCTGACTAGAGGAAGGCAAGCAAAAAGCAGTGTGACGAAGCCATTCTCATGAAAATGGTTTGGCGAAAACGCTTTCGTTTTCGCGCTGATTGCTGGCGATGCGGGATTGCAAATTTGCATAATAGATTATGGGTGGAACACACTTTGAAACACGCAGCATAAATATGACCAGAATCGCAAAAGCTTCATCAAAGCTCTCAACCAAAACTCCAAGAAGCGAGCGAGTCCATCCAGACTTCCTCAAACAGCGGCCGCGCAGACAGGCAGCAGCAGCAGCAAAGCAGTGAGACTGGTGACAAGCTTGTGACACGGCCGCTGCAGCCAAGAAGAACGCCCACGGAGGGAGGAGTTGGAAGCAGAGGGGGGTTTCCTGCTGTTATGGAGGAAATTACTGTTCAAAACTATTGTTTAGATGTCTGACGTCTTACTGATGCCAAAAATGAATGGTTAAAGTGACTGTTCTATCGAATTTCACAAAAAGCCGTTTATCTCTGAATAATTTTTCTGACGCTGAAACCATGCTGTATTCAACTGCTAATGCTTACATAACTACTAACTCTACAAACTAACTCTTTTAGACAGAGAAAGCACACATTCTATTAGTTCTTTTGAGATATTGTGTGTTCACAAAATCTTAGCAGAAAAGAATCCTCGGGTCTTGAAAGATGAGCCAGAATCCTCAAAAAAACCCTCTGGCAGAACCTACCTACAGTAAAAAAAAAACGTCTGGCAGTGAATGTGTTAAGAAAATTATATTATGAAATTTTAATATGTGGACTGGAATTCCCTGCATGCAGTGTAAAACAACTTGAACTAATGCTTACATCTCCGCCACCATCCTGCCCCGCCCAGAACACCATGAAGCCAGGGAAGCAGCTCCTGAGCGAGAAGAGCTTTGGTGTGGCGGTTTGCTGTTTGTGTTTAGTTAAGATGCTGCTCAGCATTTTTAGATTAAAGGCCCATTCACAACTAGAATGTTTACTATAAAGACGCTTTTTGAAAAAGACCATCACCTTTTGGGATTAGCGCTAAGGCTGTTTACTGACCTGGAAGCTAGTTTGCTAGTTAGCTTTTGCTTGCATGATGCTAAGAAAATAGCATAATCTCTTGGCCACCCTGACTGCAAAATGCGGTATTATCCTATGTTTTCAATATGAGCAGGGTTTAACCACATGTGTCTCCAGTAGCCTGTTGAAAGCCATTTAGCCACGGTGAAGTTACAGGTGTTTCTTTCAACCCCATGCTCTCAACATGGGCTCCAGGGGACTTGACTCTTTGATCCACAGTAGGCTACAATAGATTTGGTGTGCAGAGTCACCTACTGCTAAAAACTTGGTGGCCATTAGCACCATTAGCTCTGCTCTCATAAGCACAATCATCTCATGAAAGCACCATCAAACATGTTCTCTGCAAATCCATTGACTATGTTGTTATTTACTTTAGAGAGCAAGTCAAGTAAAAGCACGTCGCTAAAGTCATCATGGTCCATTTTTTCTCTGAATATTTGGTGCTGATATTGTTGGTAGTGTGAACGCTCTCTCTTCTCTACTCCCCTCTCTTCTCTCCTCCCCTCCCCTCCCCTCTCCTCCTCTCCTCTCCTCTCCTCTCCTCTCCTCTCCTCCCCTCTCTCCTCCTCCCCTCTCTCTCCCCTCCTCTCCTCTTCTCTGTGCAGGAGGTGCAGGTACGTATGGGCGAGACGGAGCAGCTGTATGCAGAGGTGGCTGAGGTGGCGGTGCTCCAGCAGCATTGGCTCCACGACACTCTGGCCGTCTACAGCATGTTCAGTGAGGTCAACGCCTGTGAGCTGTGGATCGACGAGGAGGAGCAGTGGCTGGACAAGATGGAGATCCCCGAGAGGCTGGAGGACGTGGAGGTGGTGACACACAGGTTAGTGTGTTACAAACTGACTTTTGTATCCAAGAGTGGATACTATGACTGTCCCATTATATTCCAAAATGCCCTTCCCTGTAGGTTCGAGAGCCTGGACCAGGAGATGAACAGCTTGATGGGAAGGATCCTAGATGTCAACCAGATAGTCCAGCAGCTCCTGGATGGAGGTCATCCGTCTTCTACAGAGCTCAGAGGCTGTCAGGACCACCTCAGCTCCAGGTACTGACCTCACACTGGCCGCCCACTCTGGGTCTTTAAAGCGTTCGGCTCTGGGCAAAGCGTCGGACCGCAGGCCGCCCAGTGTGGGTCTTTAAAAAGCATATTGGCCTAAGCAAATTAATGGGTCGCGACTTAATGACTAAGGAAAAATGTGGGTCATGAGGCTAGACCAGTTGAGAACCACTGCTCTAGGTGGTATTGTTTCTAAGCTACAGCTAATTAAATTCAAGATTTTGCCAGATTTTTCTAAACCCCATTCAAGTCAATGGTGGAGAAAATGGCACTTAATCGCGAATAGCACCCAGAATGCCCAAAATGTTTGGCAGATCGAAAAATAGGAGTTTATAGATTGTGCCTTGCTTTCAGAAAGCACAATAGTAGAATGTGAATGACTCTTCTCCCTCCCTCTATCCCGTCAGGACCTGGACTCGTTCCTGACCTGGCTGGTCCAGACTCAGACGGCTGCAGCCTCGGACCAGCTGCTCTGGAGGAGGCGGAGCCTCGGACCAGCTGCTCTGGAGGAGGCGGAGAGACTCATCAACAAACACGCCGCCCTCAAAGAGGAGATCGGACGGTGAGCTGCTGAGGGGCGGAGCCACGGCTGTGGTGACTTCAAGAAAACTACATTACAAAACACAGCATATTGTGTTGACAATTGAAACAAGGAAGTGCACACAAAGCATCAAGGTGTCAGGCAGCTGAAAGTAACATCAAACTAGACTAGACTAGAGGTATTGAAATGAGTAATGTATCAAAACATACAACATTTATAGTAAACATGTTATCCCCCACCAGTGATGTAGTTCCACCCTTGGGTCAGTCCCATTCATTGTCAATGCCGCCCCCTAGTGGCACAAAGTCAACATTACTGTTTGACTGAACAATCTGACAGATGGATCCATAGCCCCCTTTAGTTCATGCATTAACATCATGCATCATGACACAAATGGGACAAGATGTCACTTAGTTTCCTCAGTAATAGTAATGACATATTCCCATTAGCTATTGCCTCTATGCCGGTCTACCTAAAACCATTGCTATCTTTCTAAAGGACATACAAAGAGAAAACACAATCTAATGTCTCTGTGGACCCGGACATGTATTTTAATCCCATGAGTAAAAGTCCTGCAACCAGGCTAAACCGTAACTAGACACAATCTGGATGAGAGAAATGTGTTAGGGCCAGGTGTAAAGGCAAGTAGTCCTGTGTCCGGCAGGTATGAGGAGGACTACCAGTGTCTGCAGGTGGTGAACGAGCTGTTGGAGTCCGAGGAGGCTCCTCTGCTGCACGCTGCCCTGCAGCAGTGGCTCCAGAAGCTCCACGTCGGCTGGAACAAGCTGCTGGAGATGTGGGAGAGCAGGAGGGAGGTGCTGGTCCAGGCTCACATCTTCCACCTGTTCCTGTGGGATGTCAAACAGGCCGAGTCCTTCCTCAACAACCAGGTGAGCCATACAAGATTAAGATTCAACCGGACGGACAAACCCCGTCTTTATTTGTCACAAACACCGTGGCATGCACACATGCACGGTGGCCAGTACACACACACACATGCTTGTGAAATGTGTCCTCTGCGTTTGACCCATCCTGGCTCGTCCTCCTCCATGGTCAGGCCAGGAGCGCTGGGCAGCTGCAGTGAGAAGACCAACTTCCACCGCTGGTCAGATGATGATCTTCTGCATGTTTTTAGTTGGGAGTTATATATGGAGGAATCCCAGGGAGCACGGGGAGAACATGCAAACAAACGGACAGCAGGGGGCCATAAAGGAAGTGCCTCCAGACACGTGTTAAAGGGCCACTTTGCCCATATTCAACCAGCTTTGTATCATGACAAAATCAGTAGTACTGTATATGCAAATGAACAATCAGTAATACTGTATATGTATGTATCATGACAAAATCAGTAGTACTGTATATGCAAATGAACAATGTTTAACTTCCCTCCATGTCGTCTGGACCCAGAGCTCCTTGTTCATTTGCAGAACTTCCTGGACCATTATGATGTCATGTGGGGATGCTATTTGGTGATAGTGATGTATTAGGCCCTTTTCACGGGGGCCATTTTGTGTGGAAAAGGCAGGATAAACACAGGTGCAAGCAAAACACTAATGAGGGTTTCCAACTTCCAATCATGGAAAAGGAGAGAGCTAAAAAGTAGTACTAAAAGCTAAACATGAGCATGCTGTGTGTGTTTACTGATGCCACGTTACTAAGCCAATAATAATACAGCATCAAAGTCCAAAAAAGCTTTGGGTAAAGTGGAAATAAGGCAACAACAATGTGAGTGATGCTGTTTTACTGGAGGTCATAGAGGTGGGAGGTTTTACTGGCTCTGTCCACACGCTCCCATAATCATTTTATAATGGTTACGTTTCCCAACTGTCCCTGTTCAGCTGTGTGCTCTTTGTGTATGAATTGGCTGTCTGACTGCAGCAGAGCTTCATAGAGATACACTGTGTTGACTGCTTGCCTGGATGGCCTGGGTGTGGCTGGCTCAGTTCTGCCACACTCTGTCCTCAGAGAGACAGGGAGAGAAAGGGGGGAGAGAGAGAGCTAGAACATCACTGTGCAGCATCTGACTGGAACATCCATCTGTGTGTGTGTATGTGTGTGTGTGCGTGTCTCTTTTTGTAACAGTATCCGTGCATTATGTGATATTAGAGCAGGGCCGGACATGCAGCATCTTCTAGTAACTCTAGATCTACGCTGTAGCTTCACGATAATGTGTACCCTGGCCACCTGCCACTGCTGAGAAGTGTGTGTGTGTGTGTGTGTGTGTGTGTGTGTGTGTGTGTGTGTGTGTGTGTGTGTGTGTGTGTGTGTGTGTGTGTGTGCGTGTCTCTTTTTGTAACAGTATCCGTGCATTATGTGATATTAGAGCAGGGCCGGACATGCAGCATCTTCTAGTAACTAGATCTACGCTGTAGCTTCACGATAATGTGTACCCTGGCCACCTGCCACTGCTGAGAAGTGTGTGTGTGTGTGTGTGTGTGTGTGTGCGTGTGCGTGTGCGTGCCCGCGTGCGTGTGTGTGTGTGTGTAGCTAAAATTATTTGTCAACTTTATTCACAGGATATTCCAGATCTAACAGAATACTGTATCGAGTCAATTATACGTCTGATTGGCTAGATATGTCCATTATTTTTCAATTACAAATAGGAATAGATCAAAAAACAGATACAAAAAGTTTGCAACCCATAATTTACAAGATTTTATCTAGGGATGTCCGATATTATCGGCCTACCGATATTATCGGCCGATATTAGCATAAAAAAAATCGATATCGGAAAATATCGGTATCGGTTTTCATGCCGATTTTTTTTTTTTTTTTTTTTAATACAGGGGGAGTCTCACTGTGAGCAATGCTCTCTATTTCAGGAGCGCCCTGTTCACATTCACACACACATTCATACCTGGAAGCTGACCAGTACAACCACAGTCTGATCTGCTGGCCACTGAGCAGCTCCACTGGAGCGGTTGGGGTTAAGGGCCTTGCTCAAGGGCACCTCAGTGGTGGTAATGAGGGAGGGGCAAGCGCTGCCTTTTCACTTTCCCCACCCAGATTTATCCTGCCGGTCCCGGGGATTGAACCGACGACCTTCTGGTCACAAGCTCGCTTCTCTAACACTTACAACTTTAACACAACATGCATATTATATATTAAACTCTTCAGCTACATTAAGCTACATTATGTAACTTGTTACGTGAAATTTTGGTGGAAAAAAAGCCCGCTTATATCGGTATCGGTTGATATCGGTATCGGAAATTAAGAGTTGGACATTATCGGATATCGGATATCGGTAAAAAAGCCAATATCGAACATCCCTAATTTTATCTTAGTTGTGAAGCATTTTTGGAAAAAATGGAGTGATATGAATACAATGCAGTTATACAATAAAACATCATATTGCAATTACTGTATTTATTTGACAGATTATTGCAGTTTCTGATTTTCATTATAATTCCAGTGTAGTTTTAGCACAATGTGGGAACATCTGTTTTTTAACCTCCTCCTGATGACCGATCTCATATTATTTATTTTGCTGGGAAATAAGTAAATAATTTAGGGAAGTTTGTTTGCCAGACACTTCTCACTCTGTTCTTCTCCTCCCCATTGTGTGTATTATGACATAGAATACAAAATGCCTATAATCCGTAGCAGTCTTTGGGAAGTTAATATCACAATATAATATGACTTCAACACATTTTCCAGACCTATAGATGAGTCTGTGTCTGTTTACGACATACAAACCAAGATCAGAAGATACAGAATCGCAGTGGTAAGCGCTGTCGCCTCACAGCTCGAAGGTCCTGGGTTCGATTCCCACCTGGGACGTTGTGAACGCTGAAGGAATGCGTGCCCGTCCGCATGTCCTCGAGTGCCCACCGCCCGGGTGGGGTCGTCAAAAGGGCCTTTCTGTGTGGAGTTTGCATGTTCTCCCCGTGCCTCCCGGGGGTTTCCTTCATATCGGAACCCCTCACCAAAACATGCAACATCCTGGTTGCTAATGTGGTTCCTGCTCTGGTCTTAAAGGCGCCGGTTCAGAGGGAGGGGAACTGGTTGGAATAGCGTGACCCTCCCACGTGCTATGTCCTACCGGTGAAGCTTCCTCTGTCAGGTGAAAAGAAGCGGCTGGCTAACTGCCCATGTCTCGGAGGAAGCATGGAGCCAGTTTTGGCTTTCCCCAGATCAGCAGAGGGTGGAGTAGCAACCAGGATAAATAAATTAAATTAGCACTAATGGAGGATAAAAATGGAATAAAAAAATCGGGGGGGGGAGGGGGGGGGGGGAGAAGATACAGAATCACAGATCTGGCAGTCTGCATTGTTTCCAGACTCAGTATCACACACAGAGCAGTTTGCTTTCTGAAATATTACAAGGTATTGCTGTCCAGACTCCTCCTCGTGTGTGTGTGTGTGTGTGTGTGTGTGTGTGTGTGTGTGTGTGTGTGTGTGTGTGTGTGTGTGTGTCTGTGTGTCTGTGTGTGTGTGTCTCGTGCTTGCCTGCCAGGGCATGTGTCTCTTTAGGTTTGCTAACCAATCTCTACCAGGGACCCAGCTCTTCACATTAGCCTGGAAGGCCAAATGCAGAACCAGCGTTATCACCATGGCAATCAGTCTTACCGGGAGTACGGTGGCGCAGTCGGTAGCGCTGTCGCCTCACAGCTAGAAGGTCCTGAGTTAAATTCTCGCCTGGGACGCTGTGGATGCTGGAGTTGTGACCCCCCCCCATATCTTCAGTGCCTACTGCCCAGGTGGACATCTCGTCGAAAGGGCCTTTCTGTGTGGAGTTTGCATGTTCTCGCCGTACCCCCCAGGGGGTTCCTCCGTACATAACCCCCCACTAAAAACATGCAGAAGATCGTCATCCGACCAGTGACGACAACATCCGAAGTTGGTCCCCGGGCGCTGGAAAGAAAAAGCGACCACTGCTCCTGGCCTGCCCCTCGGAGGAAAGGACAAGCCAGGATGGGTCAAATGCAGAGGACAAATTTTACCGGCCACCGTCAGCATGAGTGTGTTGTAGTGTTCGTGTGACAATAAAGACGGGCTTCCGTCTGAAATCGTGTTTAAAATCTTCTGGACAAGTAGTTATAGCTAATTAAACTCTTGGCAGTGTGTTTTGTGAGAGAGAGTTTATGTGTATGATCTCTTCAACCGACTGAAAACCGATATTTTGCATCAATTCTTTACGCTATATATTCCACTTTGAGTATTTTGATGCCAAAACATTCCCCAAACTTACAGTACAAGGATCAGTACATATCTATGTCCTTATTTCAGTGCCTGTATGGACGCCCGACCAAGCCGGAGGTAACACGGGCTCGAACCTGAGACCCTCGTGTTGGTAGGCAGATAGTCTGAATCAATGCTGAGAAGCAAGCTGCAGGTATAAGCTCTGCCATTGGCTCTGACCATTTCAGTCGGAGCGAAGGGAAATCCCTTTCCATTCCCTGCCTGTCCGCTCTCAAATGCCTCTGCTGCTGTGAAACAACAACAACAATGCTAGCTAGCAAGCTAGCAACCTACACAGAAAATGACAAAGTCTTGACGAAGATTTGGATGTCCAATAAAGCAGGCCTGCTTGGTACTTTCAGTGGCTGTTCTAAAGATAACAGAGCATTTTCTTTTCCCGCTCTACCAGAATGAGAGTGAGTTCAGCCAGACTCTCTCCTGCACTGGTACAGCACCAAATGAAGTGTGGAGATAGTCTGGCAAGTGAGACTAGTAGGCAGGGAATGATCTCCATACCTTAACTGTATGTTTTCCCTGACCTTGCTCCTCCAGGAATCGGCCCTGGCCCACGTGGAGCTGCCCACCACAGTGGAAGCCACCATGAAGAAACACAAGGACTTCACCACCACCATGGAGCTCAACCTGCACCGCATCAAGGCTGTGATGGAGGCCGGGGAGAGCCTGATCAGCCAGAGCAACATCTACTCCCAACGCATCAGGGAGCGCGTCGACACGCTCGCCAACAGGTACGACTGGCCTGCATGCAGAAAACACATGGAAAGGAGGATGTGTCATCATCATTAAGTTGGATAGTGAGCAAGTTGGAGCAAAACATGAGGCTTTGCACCGCAAAATCTTTGATTTATCAAAAAGTATTGAAAAGTTGAATAGTATGACAAAGCTTCAAAATGTTGCATCCAAATTGGTCAGGCCTTTATCAGTAAGGGAATATTTCAATATCCAGCAAAATAAAATAAAAACTATTTTATTTATTGTTATGGGCAGTGCAGACTTCATTCAAGGGTTGAGGTCTCCGCTTTGACCGCTTTGTGTGTGCGTGTGTGTGTGTGTGTGTGTGTGTGGGTGCGTGTGTGTGCGTGTGTGGGTGCGTGTGTGTGCGTGTGTGTGCGTGTGTGTGTGTGTGTGTGTGGGTGCGTGTGTGTGTGTGTGCGTGTGTGTGTGTGTGTGTGTGGGGGTGTGGGGGTGCGTGCGTGCGTGGGTGCGTGCGTGTGTGTGTGTGCTGCAGTGGGGGTTGGGGTGTTTATGTAGGTATATGGGGGGTAGGGTAGGCTTTGGTGTGCGTTTGCAATAGCAATATGGAAAGCCATATGGTTTTTGAATTCAATTAACAACACAATATATTATGTGAGGTGCTTTGATAAACAGTAGGGGTCTTCAACCTTTTTCAGCCCAAGTACCCCTTGGTTGACAGCGAAACTGAGGGACCCCCTACGATTTGAAATAAAATTGTTACATTTTAGGTGTGGCCTATAATTAAGCAATATAGCATGAGAGCCAGTGTGTTGTGAAGAATATATCCCACTCGGCCTGCGGCCTCGTGGGATAACAGCTGATCAGGGGGATATATTCCACAACACACGCAGCTCGAGTGCTATATTGCTTTTATAAAACGGTTTCCAAGTATGATAATATAATAATAATAATAATACTATAAGTCCGACTCCGACTGGCATGTCATTCTGATAGAGTCAGTTGAAACACTACTGTAAGGCGGGACCGCAAGAACATGCGGGTGATTTGATTGGATCGTTCTGGAGACTGAAGTTGACATTGGCCAATCCTGGCGCTTGCTGAGTAGCTGAGAGCTTTCTGGAATCCCCGACAGGCAGCTCCAGCGCAGCGTTGCATTCTCAGCGCTTGCTGAGAAGCTGAATGCTTTCTGCAAAGCCGACACCAACTAACGTTACGGGGTTAAATGCGGGGTTAACAGCCTTTCTTTTGCAAAGAAGACATTAGCCCGCATCTATTCTTGTACAAAACATCATTTTCTGCGAAGTATTAGTAAAGTTATAAGCGAAGATCGATTCACAAGGATCTGACAGCTGTCTCCGCCATTTTTTTTTCTACGTTGTCATTTGAGGTAAGCCTTATTATTACTCTCTTAGTAAGAGAGTTGCCATGGTAACCAATAACCCATGGCCATGGGTTATTGAACTCGGTTACTGGAATTATACAATGGCTGTGAACCAATCAGATTGCTTGATTTGAGAGAGCCGTTTTATAATAACATTTATAATCCAGCGCACATGAGGATATCAGGGTTTGACACTTCTTTTTATTAATAGATTACATTAAAAAAGCAAGGAGTAAACAATCCGTTTCGAACATACTGTAGATTAATCAGATTTGCTTTATAGATCATTTTTGTCAAAAGTAGCTTATTATTGCCTATTAATGCTGAGTTTACTCAATATTAGGCTGCTCAGTATTATTTTATTTTTTTAATATTGTTTTTTTTCACAAACTACTTTGACAAAAATTGGCGGAACTCCCTGTTGAAGACCACTGACCTACAGTATGTTGTCTGTGGGTATGTGCAGGTACTGATCATTTTTGACAAACGTCAACCAATTCCATCTGAGACCATAATTGCAGCACAGCGCCAGACTACAGCCTTTTTTACATAGTGATTTTGTGGATTTGAGGTTTTTCAGTTACATTTTTCAATTCATGTGAGCTTCTGACACCATGTGACACAAAGTTTTAACAACTTGGATTAGTTTTGTAAAGTAGCTAATTTTCAGAAATATAAATTCACATTTTTCACTTTAATTCACTACATGTGCCAAGTGACCCATATAAAAAAAGGCAGTGCAAATCAGTTACCAATGGGGTCTCTAAAGAAGATGGTAAACCATGTACGGTAGCCTAATGCACAAAAAAGTAGTTATTTGCTATAAATAGTAAATAGTGACATGATTTATAGCAAATAAATATCTTATTTCATGCATTATATGATTTCCCACCTTTTCTGTTGGATAAATGATAAAATCACATTGTCACAATAGAGATGAGGATGCTCATTAGAACAATTTCAAAATATCATTAGGTTGTAAGTAAAATGGATGCTGACGTTTTATTCCAAAAACAGAGGACATGCTGGAAAGTGAGTTTTGAAAGCCAGAGAGCTGTCAGAGCAGCTGATCAACAACCCCATCTTATACAGTACAGGTACAATTTAGTGCTATGGGACAGTATAGATCTTAGTTATTTTACCTTTGAACTAAGTCCCCTGTCTGTCTGTCTGTCTGTCTGTCTGCCTGTCTGTCTGTCTGCCTGTCTGTCTGCCTGTCTGCCTGTCTGTCTGTCTGTCTGTCTGTCTGTCTGTCTGTCTGCCTGTCTGTCTGTCCCTCTCTCAGGGGGAACCAGAACTGGCCCAGCAATGGCTGGAGAAACTCAACGACATGTGGGAGCTCCAGAGGTTTCAGCAGGACTGTCACGAGGTATGAGACCCACACATGCGCACTGCAGGCTGGTGACAGGGCTATGAAGGCTTGACACTGAGGGGAGAATTACAGCAGTTTAGCAGCATTTTTCATAGGGAAAGAGTGAACAGGATGGCAAGCCTTTTGGTTAAAGCATCGATTGTAAAGAAAAGTGGACGTAGTGAGTGTGACATCACCCATACATGTAGGTTTCTGAAGGGCCGTTTTGAAGCCAAACGTTGGTGTCTACAAGCACTGCCATGTTGACATGTTTTGGAGCTGGAGCAGCCATGAGCGAAGCTGAGGGTTTGCCAGAGTTTTATAACCATTGTATCCCATTAATGATGCAATTATTTAGACACATCTTAGAAGAAGTGAAATGAGCTACTAAGACCATCATCTTGTCGTGACTAGGCAGACCGGGCAAAAACAAACAAAATAGCAGACAAGGTATTTTACTGAGAGTCCAAGTATTTACAATGGGCTCTCTGGCCAGAATGTGCAGAGAAGAGTGAGCTTGGCTTGTGGAGGCTGAGGCTGGTTGCAGCATGGATGAAAGGGTGGAGCCGCTCTGGGCAGAGGAGGACTTGAGGTCCCAGGTTGGAGGCTGAGGCTGGTTGCAGCATGGATGAAAGGGTGGAGCTGCTCTGGGCAGAGGAGGACTTGAGGTCCCAGGTTGGAGGCTGAGGCTGGTTGCAGCATGGATGAAAGGGTGTGTGATGACGTTGCACAGAAACCCATCTATTGAGTTCATAACCTGTTGAGCATTGGTTAGAGGACAGCTATAAAAATGTGTGCTGTAAACAGAAATCCATTCTTCAATTTTAATCCAAAATAATGCAACTTCCGGACACGATACATTTTGCCGCAATACTGTATCGATATTTCAGAAAAATATACCATATCTATTTTTTTGCACGGCCGTGTGTTCAGTAATATAATAAGAATACTTTTTATTTCAGTGCCTTCAGTAAGACACTCAACACTCGGTAGTTTTGACTCAATTTGTCCACTTATCAGTTATCAATATAAAGTGATGTACATATTATTACACTACCTGGGTGGTGTACAGCGTGTTGTATTTTTAGCTCTATATTTAAATTTTCAGTAAATTATGTAGAGTATTGCAATATATCGCAATATGTATTGTATCGCAATGTATCGTGATACAATCGTATCGCGACCCATGTATCGTGATACGTATCGTATCGTGAGGTCCTTGCCAATACCCAGACCTATATGTGTAATATATTAAGTGTTCCTCTGTGCTCTATGAGGCCATTTAGAGGCCATTTACACCTGGCGCTAACATGCGTTTTCTGTGATCAGATTGTATTTGATCACTTCAACCTGATTCCATTTACACCTGGCGCTAACATGTGTTTTCTGCAATCTGATTGCAATCTGACTGCAGAAATTGTTGTCCTCTCAATCCGCATAAAGTTGCTGTATCCAGATTGAGAGGACACATTGCATTTACACTTGTGTTCAATGTGTACACAATGCATCCCTGACCACCTCCGGAGGTGGTTTGGCCGATCAGATTGCAATCCTTCAATGCGTTTTGGGGGTGTTTACACCTGGCATTTCAAGTGATAAAACACAATGTGATTGCAATCTGATCACAGAAAACACATGTTAACGCCAGGTGTAAATGGCTGCTAATGCATAAGCTCCAGCGCACACATCATTTACATATCATTCACATATCATTTAACTACAACGGCCAATCATCATTTTAACAACCTGTTTTCTCGATTTCTTAAAGGTTTGTAACAGAGGTGACAGGTTCTAGACTAGTAGCCTAACACAATACAGGGCTATTCAGGACAGGGTTTCATTTGAAATAGTACATTAAGGATTGTGTCATTTGTGTCTATTTGTGTTTTCAGCAATCTGTCCTGGCTGCTCTGTGATGGAGGTAAAGTCACAACTTAGCGTTTCACTTATTGGAGCTCCTTCATCCCAACAGCCGTCCGTATTCCAAACAAACAATGAAAGACTTTCACACACTGTCATATTTGCACGTTGCCACATGCACTTTTACTTACTTTTAGCTCTAATCGTATGTATGTTTTTAACCCTTATGTCTGTTTATTTGTTTTTGTCGTTTCTACCCAGTTTTCTCATGTTTCTAAGCTGACATAATAAATAAATGTTAATATATATATATATGATATATATACACACACACACACACACACACACACACACACACACACACACACACACACACATACATACATGCATACATATATAATATAAACATATATGATGATCTTTGACAGGAGTTGATAGGTTCATAGTTAACCCACTTCACAGGCTGAGAGCCAGTCTTGTTGTTAGTGCGACACCTAGTGGCCAAACATCAAACTCGGCGTCCCTGTAATAGACCAAATCACCGTGACGTCACCATGTAAACAAATTTACTTCCGGGTACCACTTGGGGAAGGCGGCAGGTTTAAATGTGCGTGTTGTCAAATAAATGCTGTCAAACCCTCTCGTTGTTTTCGGCCGACTACTTTCAATTTAAATGGTTAAACGGTTGGTAAACATGCTTGTCCGACGTATCTAGCCTTTCTTCTGTGTTTGTTTTATGTAGTGTTAGCTAGCTAATAATGTTTGTTTGTCTGTCAAACTCGCTGTTTTGCAGACTCATTAACGTAGAAGAGCCTGGTGACGCGAGGTTACGTTAACGTTACAAACAGAGCTACTGACGCCACGTTAATTTAATTTAGCGTCAAGTCTACTCTGGTCTGGTCCAACAGGTAAATTAGCTAGTCTGGTCGTTAGTGAAAGTGTTGTTATGAATGATATTAAACAACAACACAACACGGACGAACCATTTTTGTCTTCTTTGTCTGTTTTTGTCTTCAACACGTCAGTTTGTGCCGTCCACCGCCATTATAATGTGTGGACCCAGGGGTACCCGGAAGTAAATGTAAACATCCAGGTGATTTGGTCTATACAGTACTTTTGAGTTCAGGCTCTGGCAGTCTTTTGAATGGCCCATGTGTCTTACATTGTGTTGCATCAGTATTCCTTGAAAAACACCCACTTCAAATGTATTCATACATTTTCCTCTCATGTTCTATTTATGATAGAGACAGACAGCACTTTGCCCAGGCCATCGCCATTCTGAACACCCATGAAGGTGAGAGGTCTGCCCTCCACACATTACCCAAACATCTCTCTCTCTCACTCTCTCTCTCTCTCTCTCTCTCTCTCTCTCTCACAGATAGATTTAATTCACTATAAATAATATCACTTTATGTGGATATTCATATTATTTTCGTTATTTTTCAGGACTACCAGCGCATGTTGGATTTGATGAGGGACATCATTCTGGCCACAGACCTGGCTCACCACCTTCGCATCTTCAAGGACCTTCAGAAGATGGCTGATGGTGCGTAGTGTAGCAGTAATACAGTGAAGTGTCAATGAACAGCCGTATACATCAGCTGCTCTCAGCTTCTTTCACTCACAACCTCTACTTGAGTCCAAAACTGTGACACCAACACGTGGTCTTTATTTTCCTTCTTCACGTTATTTCATTAAGATTAGAAGTGTTTACTGAATTAGAAACTTTTGTGTTGTTGAAAATCATTTTGTGATGTTCCCAACGGTGCACCATGAGTATACCCATCTCTTCTGGGGATATATTGTGGAATTACAATATATACTGTACCAATGTTACCATTATGCTTTCCTACGTTTTGCTTCATCTTATTCTCATACCTCTGAAGTCAAACTCCAAAATCCCCTTGCAGTATCCATCCATGGCTTTCTTACCTTCTGATCATTTTATCTGACTAAGTTCCCCCTTCATAGTGTAAAGAGACAATGGGCTACATGCACAAGTCCACTACTTCCTGAAATGAGTACAGCTTCTTTATTTCCTGTCATCACTATTGGATGAAGTGATTAATGTCAGGTGTGCTGCAGTCACAACAGTCATCAGGCACACCTGATTCATCAGTTCATCCAATAGTGTAGGACAGGAAATAAAGAAGCTGTACTAATTTCAGGAAGTAAAGAAGTTGTGCATGTAGTCTATTGCTCAGTGCAGCCTTATGTAATATAATTGGCTATAACTTCCTGGCCAGTAGTTTGCTACGCCTGAATGCAATCAATGCTACATTACCGCGAGTGGAGCTGTCCTCAGTCGAATCAATTTTGAGCAGTTAAAGTGCTTCAATGACATGAATAACCTCTTAACTGGTGACTGCTTTACACCAGTGTGAAACATGTCAAACTTGCTCTACAGCACAATTAAACCAACACAGAACGACAGGCTGCTACTGGGTCTAAATTTCATTAAATATATAATTTCTTCTTACCAAACTACACGTGCCCAACACAACACAATCCCTTATTGTGGCGTTTAATTATTTTCTACTTTCTATTCATAGAAAGTCTTAGGAGCACATACATCTGAGTGTGGGACACTGAATACAATTTGTGATAATCAATTACTTTTTCAATCAGACATTTTATGGCAAAGCTAAAGCGTTTGTGCCAAAGGATAACTTAGATTCTGATAATAGACCTTATTCGCTAACCCTGACGCCACCATATTGTTGACATACCGTCCTGCGCGCACACAGCGCTGCAGCTGACAACTAGTAATAGCCTTATTGTCATTTCTGTTCCATTACAAAATAGCGATGGTAATGACAGCAATAAAAACCCCACAGTTGTTTGTATGCTGCCGTTAATGCCTGTAATAATAAACAAAAGAAAAAACGAGGTGAACAAACTTTGCTGTGAGGAGCTGTCAGAAAGTTTCACCTGTCTCTCCTGACTATCCACACCTCTCCTGTGCTGCTGACGTATCCTCCGTCTCGCTCCCTTCACGTCTGTGGACGGTAGAGATAGAAACAAACCACAGGGACTTTATTGCTGTCATTACTACAGCCGTGTGTAACGCATGTCACCATCCAAACACAACAGGAATGATACAGGTAACGATAACGGCGGCTAGCTTCCTTTAAACGCTGCTCTCACATAGGCTGTCACTTAAAGCTGCAGCGCTATGTCAACAATATGGCGGCGGTGTGCGTGCCCGTACGTGAGTGACGTCAATCGAATAAGGTCTATAGCAGTATGGAAAAGTCAATTTTATTTATTTAACGCCAAATCATAACAAGTTATCTCGAGATGCTTTATAAATAGACGGTTTACAAATAGCTGTTCAGAGAAAGTGATTTATGATAGCGTGAACGACATTGTGTGTGTGTGTGTGTGAGATACAACCCAAAGAGTCGGACCCACCGCTCCATGCTGTTGTGCCTGTTGATGACATCATGTGACCTGTCAGACCAGACCAAGGGTTGGAAGACAACGCGCAAGATCGCTGTCAGTTCAAAGTCGACAGCAATGTCTATAGGAAGCGTTTGAGCCCAAAACATGACTCGTTTATTTTTTGGGTTTACGACAACAACAAAAAATTAGCTCAAAATAACTATTACTGTAAATTTTATTACACGCCACATTTTTTACATTACACCCCCCCCCCCCCCCCCCTTCATATCTTGTTTTGGAATGAAATTATTCCTATCTTAATCCAATGCTTTGCTTTCACTTCACAGCTCGCCGTGGGGCTGCAATAGGTTTATTTCAATTGTGGAAGCAAAATGGTGTGAGCCAAAGCAATGCTATATCAATGCTATCAGCACTCAGATATTTAGATCTTATTCCTGTGCACAGCCTACTATGGGGTTTGAACTACACTGTCTGACAAATATAGTTTATTCCACAATACAAATATTGCACATTATTATTACAATGATAATCATTTGAACAATTATCACTCTCATGATTAGTGTAATATCAGATAGTTGTATTGGGTTCAGAGATATTTGTCTCTGGAGAACTATTTTCATTCTACTTCTACAGTGACACTAAAGTTACTTATGGCCCATTTCCACTGCAGGTAGTAGCGCGGTCCCGCTCCGCTCGACTTGATAAATGGTCTCATTCCACCGGTAAAAACTGTCCCAGCCCGGGTTGTATTGGCCTCGAGTCGTGCTACTTGTCGTACCTGCCTCGTCTGGGTTCTATTCTGTGAACCCGGTACCATACGGTGACGTGAAAACATTGTTGACGACTGATTGGTCAGGCAGAATCGTGTCAATGCAATGCTGCATACCAGTTTAGTGGGCTTACCTTCTCTTCTGTTATGTATATTTCCATCAGTCTTTTGTTTTGCTGCCTTCGCCTCTGGTGAAATAAAATCGCGGCGGTGATTTCAATTGTCTGAAAAAAGTCAGCTGCTCAGGAAGCTAGTTGAGTGCAGCGCTCCGCTAGGCCGCAGCGGGTCTTTGGTGAAGCCGCGGTCTTGCCTGGTCAGAAGCCGCCGGGGTACAGGCTTCACTCTGTTGCGCCTCTCCCGTCCGCGCGCAGCGCATGCCTGTGAGTTTGACTAACTACAAAGTGATATCCATTCTCCTGGCCGATTGTCACATTTGCCCATGTACACTGTAGGTCATTTAGAGGCACCAGTATTTCATAAACAGTTTAAAAGTTCTGTGGATGGATTTAATTGTAACGTTATGTTATAGCCTACTTCGGCTATTAGGCGGAGGACAGATATGCGGTCGCTATGACGACCAGCTGTGGGCGGGGGCAGATGAACGGCGGTCGAAGCAGAACATCCATCGGGCCGAAACGAGTAGAGCCGACTGGTGACGAGCTGTGCAGGGCAGTAAAATGTGGTGGAAATGAGCCATAAGCTACCGTAAATTCCGGACTATAAGCCGCACCTTTTTTCCCGTTTTTTGGCCTTTTTTGGCCCCTGCGGCTTATATAACGGTGCGGCTTATCTATGGATTTTTTCCAAAAAAAAAAAAAAAAAAAAAAAAAAAGCTCTTTTTTAGCACTCTTTCTAACTATAAATCCACTTCTGTTTTAATTTCCTCTCTTGCCCTCTTTTCACCACACTGTATGACACTGTATGACACTGTATGACACTGTGTGCACTGTAAATAACAACACAGGTGGTGTTGTGTTATGTTGTTTTGTTGAAATGTTAATAAATGGGAGCATACATATGGTAATTAAACATTAAAACACAATAAAAAAAAAAAAAAAAAAACATTAAAACACCCGTGGCTTATAGTCCGGTGCGGCTTATATAAGAAAAAAATAGTCAACTTTGAAGGTGCGGCTTATACACCGGTGCGCCTTATAGTCCGGAATTTACGGTAATTAAACACAGTCCAACAGCGGTTTCTAAACAGATTAAAACATGCATTAGCGCCACCCACACTCACTGCTCAAATGACCCAGCCCTTCAGATTACTTATTTTATTGTTAATGTAGGCATTACAGGTGGTATTTATGTAAAATATAGAGTGACAGCTTGGAATAGATATAAAATTTAAGTTTCTACACTTCACTGTGGGTTTGTGATGCACCTGTGTTGAACCAATGGGCGCTCAGCTTGATGTGTTTCTCGTCATCCTCTGTCAGCCACAGTCAGGCGCAGTTGGTGGGGAGCTCGTTGCTGGACCTTCCTGTCGGGTCTGTTTGAGGAGTGGTTCTCCCTGTTGTTCCTGTGAGGTGATCGGGAGCGGCTCCTCTCGTGGCGTCCCGAGTGAGCAGAGGACTGGTGATGTCTTCCAGCAGGGACCTGAGAAGAGATTTCACAGTTACTGGTTCCAGTGCCCTGTCAGTGTTTGGGCCCTAAGCCCTCCATATTAAATTGTCTGGATGGGCCTGTCACTGACAATACACATCAGTGGAAAACTAACCTGCAAATTAAATATGGCTGAATTTGTGTGCCGTATCCTCCAGACTGCTGCATTTTTCACTAAGTAGGGATGCCGCTAGTTATTAAGACTAACTTTCATATTTATTTCAATGTATTAGAGCAGCACAAATTAACTCGATCATCTTGGCTATCGTCAGCAACAGGATTTTGCTTAACACGTTCACTGCCAATGACGTGTTTTTACGTCAAACAAAATCCAACCGTTCACTGCCAATGACGTGTTTTTACGTCAAAAAAAATCGATTTTGTTTTTTTGACGGTGGGATGTGCATCTAACCCTTTTACATCTCTTATATAAGTATTGGACGTGTACAACGTGTACAACCCATTCCACCGACCCACTAAGTGGCGACAGTGCTTTCCTGACTAGAGGAAGGCAAGCAAAAAGCAGTGTGACGAAGCCATTCTCATGAAAATGGTTTGGCGAAAACGCTTTCGTTTTCGCGCTGATTGCTGGCGATGCGGGATTGCAAATTTGCATAATAGATTATGGGTGGAACACACTTTGAAACACGCAGCATAAATATGACCAGAATCGCAAAAGCTTCATCAAAGCTCTCAACCAAAACTCCAAGAAGCGAGCGAGTCCATCCAGACTTCCTCAAACAGCGGCCGCGCAGACAGGCAGCAGCAGCAGCAAAGCAGTGAGACTGGTGACAAGCTTGTGACACGGCCGCTGCAGCCAAGAAGAACGCCCACGGAGGGAGGAGTTGGAAGCAGAGGGGGGTTTCCTGCTGTTATGGAGGAAATTACTGTTCAAAACTATTGTTTAGATGTCTGACGTCTTACTGATGCCAAAAATGAATGGTTAAAGTGACTGTTCTATCGAATTTCACAAAAAGCCGTTTATCTCTGAATAATTTTTCTGACGCTGAAACCATGCTGTATTCAACTGCTAATGCTTACATAACTACTAACTCTACAAACTAACTCTTTTAGACAGAGAAAGCACACATTCTATTAGTTCTTTTGAGATATTGTGTGTTCACAAAATCTTAGCAGAAAAGAATCCTCGGGTCTTGAAAGATGAGCCAGAATCCTCAAAAAAACCCTCTGGCAGAACCTACCTACAGTAAAAAAAAAACGTCTGGCAGTGAATGTGTTAAGAAAATTATATTATGAAATTTTAATATGTGGACTGGAATTCCCTGCATGCAGTGTAAAACAACTTGAACTAATGCTTACATCTCCGCCACCATCCTGCCCCGCCCAGAACACCATGAAGCCAGGGAAGCAGCTCCTGAGCGAGAAGAGCTTTGGTGTGGCGGTTTGCTGTTTGTGTTTAGTTAAGATGCTGCTCAGCATTTTTAGATTAAAGGCCCATTCACAACTAGAATGTTTACTATAAAGACGCTTTTTGAAAAAGACCATCACCTTTTGGGATTAGCGCTAAGGCTGTTTACTGACCTGGAAGCTAGTTTGCTAGTTAGCTTTTGCTTGCATGATGCTAAGAAAATAGCATAATCTCTTGGCCACCCTGACTGCAAAATGCGGTATTATCCTATGTTTTCAATATGAGCAGGGTTTAACCACATGTGTCTCCAGTAGCCTGTTGAAAGCCATTTAGCCACGGTGAAGTTACAGGTGTTTCTTTCAACCCCATGCTCTCAACATGGGCTCCAGGGGACTTGACTCTTTGATCCACAGTAGGCTACAATAGATTTGGTGTGCAGAGTCACCTACTGCTAAAAACTTGGTGGCCATTAGCACCATTAGCTCTGCTCTCATAAGCACAATCATCTCATGAAAGCACCATCAAACATGTTCTCTGCCATTTCCTCTCTTTTGCAGCAATCCATCAACCCAAATCCATTGACTATGTTGTTATTTACTTTAGAGAGCAAGTCAAGTAAAAGCACGTCGCTAAAGTCATCATGGTCCATTTTTTCTCTGAATATTTGGTGCTGATATTGTTGGTAGTGTGAACGCTCTCTCTTCTCTACTCCCCTCTCTTCTCTCCTCCCCTCCCCTCCCCTCTCCTCCTCTCCTCTCCTCTCCTCTCCTCTCCTCTCCTCTCCTCCCCTCTCTCCTCCTCCCCTCTCTCTCCCCTCCTCTCCTCTTCTCTGTGCAGGAGGTGCAGGTACGTATGGGCGAGACGGAGCAGCTGTATGCAGAGGTGGCTGAGGTGGCGGTGCTCCAGCAGCATTGGCTCCACGACACTCTGGCCGTCTACAGCATGTTCAGTGAGGTCAACGCCTGTGAGCTGTGGATCGACGAGGAGGAGCAGTGGCTGGACAAGATGGAGATCCCCGAGAGGCTGGAGGACGTGGAGGTGGTGACACACAGGTTAGTGTGTTACAAACTGACTTTTGTATCCAAGAGTGGATACTATGACTGTCCCATTATATTCCAAAATGCCCTTCCCTGTAGGTTCGAGAGCCTGGACCAGGAGATGAACAGCTTGATGGGAAGGATCCTAGATGTCAACCAGATAGTCCAGCAGCTCCTGGATGGAGGTCATCCGTCTTCTACAGAGCTCAGAGGCTGTCAGGACCACCTCAGCTCCAGGTACTGACCTCACACTGGCCGCCCACTCTGGGTCTTTAAAGCGTTCGGCTCTGGGCAAAGCGTCGGACCGCAGGCCGCCCAGTGTGGGTCTTTAAAAAGCATATTGGCCTAAGCAAATTAATGGGTCGCGACTTAATGACTAAGGAAAAATGTGGGTCATGAGGCTAGACCAGTTGAGAACCACTGCTCTAGGTGGTATTGTTTCTAAGCTACAGCTAATTAAATTCAAGATTTTGCCAGATTTTTCTAAACCCCATTCAAGTCAATGGTGGAGAAAATGGCACTTAATCGCGAATAGCACCCAGAATGCCCAAAATGTTTGGCAGATCGAAAAATAGGAGTTTATAGATTGTGCCTTGCTTTCAGAAAGCACAATAGTAGAATGTGAATGACTCTTCTCCCTCCCTCTATCCCGTCAGGACCTGGACTCGTTCCTGACCTGGCTGGTCCAGACTCAGACGGCTGCAGCCTCGGACCAGCTGCTCTGGAGGAGGCGGAGCCTCGGACCAGCTGCTCTGGAGGAGGCGGAGAGACTCATCAACAAACACGCCGCCCTCAAAGAGGAGATCGGACGGTGAGCTGCTGAGGGGCGGAGCCACGGCTGTGGTGACTTCAAGAAAACTACATTACAAAACACAG
This sequence comes from Poromitra crassiceps, assembly GCF_964638095.1. Taxonomy (NCBI): domain Eukaryota; kingdom Metazoa; phylum Chordata; class Actinopteri; order Beryciformes; family Melamphaidae; genus Poromitra; species Poromitra crassiceps. The sequence goes on from NW_028152252.1 coordinate 143,047, forward strand.
CATATTGTGTTGACAATTGAAACAAGGAAGTGCACACAAAGCATCAAGGTGTCAGGCAGCTGAAAGTAACATCAAACTAGACTAGACTAGAGGTATTGAAATGAGTAATGTATCAAAACATACAACATTTATAGTAAACATGTTATCCCCCACCAGTGATGTAGTTCCACCCTTGGGTCAGTCCCATTCATTGTCAATGCCGCCCCCTAGTGGCACAAAGTCAACATTACTGTTTGACTGAACAATCTGACAGATGGATCCATAGCCCCCTTTAGTTCATGCATTAACATCATGCATCATGACACAAATGGGACAAGATGTCACTTAGTTTCCTCAGTAATAGTAATGACATATTCCCATTAGCTATTGCCTCTATGCCGGTCTACCTAAAACCATTGCTATCTTTCTAAAGGACATACAAAGAGAAAACACAATCTAATGTCTCTGTGGACCCGGACATGTATTTTAATCCCATGAGTAAAAGTCCTGCAACCAGGCTAAACCGTAACTAGACACAATCTGGATGAGAGAAATGTGTTAGGGCCAGGTGTAAAGGCAAGTGGTCCTGTGTCCGGCAGGTATGAGGAGGACTACCAGTGTCTGCAGGTGGTGAACGAGCTGTTGGAGTCCGAGGAGGCTCCTCTGCTGCACGCTGCCCTGCAGCAGTGGCTCCAGAAGCTCCACGTCGGCTGGAACAAGCTGCTGGAGATGTGGGAGAGCAGGAGGGAGGTGCTGGTCCAGGCTCACATCTTCCACCTGTTCCTGTGGGATGTCAAACAGGCCGAGTCCTTCCTCAACAACCAGGTGAGCCATACAAGATTAAGATTCAACCGGACGGACAAACCCCGTCTTTATTTGTCACAAACACCGTGGCATGCACACATGCACGGTGGCCAGTACACACACACACATGCTTGTGAAATGTGTCCTCTGCGTTTGACCCATCCTGGCTCGTCCTCCTCCATGGTCAGGCCAGGAGCGCTGGGCAGCTGCAGTGAGAAGACCAACTTCCACCGCTGGTCAGATGATGATCTTCTGCATGTTTTTAGTTGGGAGTTATATATGGAGGAATCCCAGGGAGCACGGGGAGAACATGCAAACAAACGGACAGCAGGGGGCCATAAAGGAAGTGCCTCCAGACACGTGTTAAAGGGCCACTTTGCCCATATTCAACCAGCTTTGTATCATGACAAAATCAGTAGTACTGTATATGCAAATGAACAATCAGTAATACTGTATATGTATGTATCATGACAAAATCAGTAGTACTGTATATGCAAATGAACAATGTTTAACTTCCCTCCATGTCGTCTGGACCCAGAGCTCCTTGTTCATTTGCAGAACTTCCTGGACCATTATGATGTCATGTGGGGATGCTATTTGGTGATAGTGATGTATTAGGCCCTTTTCACGGGGGCCATTTTGTGTGGAAAAGGCAGGATAAACACAGGTGCAAGCAAAACACTAATGAGGGTTTCCAACTTCCAATCATGGAAAAGGAGAGAGCTAAAAAGTAGTACTAAAAGCTAAACATGAGCATGCTGTGTGTGTTTACTGATGCCACGTTACTAAGCCAATAATAATACAGCATCAAAGTCCAAAAAAGCTTTGGGTAAAGTGGAAATAAGGCAACAACAATGTGAGTGATGCTGTTTTACTGGAGGTCATAGAGGTGGGAGGTTTTACTGGCTCTGTCCACACGCTCCCATAATCATTTTATAATGGTTACGTTTCCCAACTGTCCCTGTTCAGCTGTGTGCTCTTTGTGTATGAATTGGCTGTCTGACTGCAGCAGAGCTTCATAGAGATACACTGTGTTGACTGCTTGCCTGGATGGCCTGGGTGTGGCTGGCTCAGTTCTGCCACACTCTGTCCTCAGAGAGACAGGGAGAGAAAGGGGGGAGAGAGAGAGCTAGAACATCACTGTGCAGCATCTGACTGGAACATCCATCTGTGTGTGTGTATGTGTGTGTGTGCGTGTCTCTTTTTGTAACAGTATCCGTGCATTATGTGATATTAGAGCAGGGCCGGACATGCAGCATCTTCTAGTAACTCTAGATCTACGCTGTAGCTTCACGATAATGTGTACCCTGGCCACCTGCCACTGCTGAGAAGTGTGTGTGTGTGTGTGTGTGTGTGTGTGTGTGTGTGTGTGTGTGTGTGTGTGTGTGTGTGTGTGTGTGTGTGTGTATGTGTGCGTGTCTCTTTTTGTAACAGTATCCGTGCATTATGTGATATTAGAGCAGGGCCGGACATGCAGCATCTTCTAGTAACTAGATCTACGCTGTAGCTTCACGATAATGTGTACCCTGGCCACCTGCCACTGCTGAGAAGTGTGTGTGTGTGTGTGTGTGTGTGTGCGTGTGCGTGTGCGTGTGCGTGCCCGCGTGCGTGTGTGTGTGTGTGTAGCTAAAATTATTTGTCAACTTTATTCACAGGATATTCCAGATCTAACAGAATACTGTATCGAGTCAATTATACGTCTGATTGGCTAGATATGTCCATTATTTTTCAATTACAAATAGGAATAGATCAAAAAACAGATACAAAAAGTTTGCAACCCATAATTTACAAGATTTTATCTAGGGATGTCCGATATTATCGGCCTACCGATATTATCGGCCGATATTAGCATAAAAAAAATCGATATCGGAAAATATCGGTATCGGTTTTCATGCCGATTTTTTTTTTTTTTTTTTTAATACAGGGGGAGTCTCACTGTGAGCAATGCTCTCTTTTTCAGGAGCGCCCTGTTTACATTCACACACACATTCATACCTGGAAGCTGACCAGTACAACCACAGTCTGATCTGCTGGCCACTGAGCAGCTCCACTGGAGCGGTTGGGGTTAAGGGCCTTGCTCAAGGGCACCTCAGTGGTGGTAATGAGGGAGGGGCAAGCGCTGCCTTTTCACTTTCCCCACCCAGATTTATCCTGCCGGTCCCGGGGATTGAACCGACGACCTTCTGGTCACAAGCTCGCTTCTCTAACACTTACAACTTTAACACAACATGCATATTATATATTAAACTCTTCAGCTACATTAAGCTACATTATGTAACTTGTTACGTGAAATTTTGGTGGAAAAAAAGCCCGCTTATATCGGTATCGGTTGATATCGGTATCGGAAATTAAGAGTTGGACATTATCGGATATCGGATATCGGTAAAAAAGCCAATATCGAACATCCCTAATTTTATCTTAGTTGTGAAGCATTTTTGGAAAAAATGGAGTGATATGAATACAATGCAGTTATACAATAAAACATCATATTGCAATTACTGTATTTATTTGACAGATTATTGCAGTTTCTGATTTTCATTATAATTCCAGTGTAGTTTTAGCACAATGTGGGAACATCTGTTTTTTAACCTCCTCCTGATGACCGATCTCATATTATTTATTTTGCTGGGAAATAAGTAAATAATTTAGGGAAGTTTGTTTGCCAGACACTTCTCACTCTGTTCTTCTCCTCCCCATTGTGTGTATTATGACATAGAATACAAAATGCCTATAATCCGTAGCAGTCTTTGGGAAGTTAATATCACAATATAATATGACTTCAACACATTTTCCAGACCTATAGATGAGTCTGTGTCTGTTTACGACATACAAACCAAGATCAGAAGATACAGAATCGCAGTGGTAAGCGCTGTCGCCTCACAGCTCGAAGGTCCTGGGTTCGATTCCCACCTGGGACGTTGTGAACGCTGAAGGAATGCGTGCCCGTCCGCATGTCCTCGAGTGCCCACCGCCCGGGTGGGGTCGTCAAAAGGGCCTTTCTGTGTGGAGTTTGCATGTTCTCCCCGTGCCTCCCGGGGGTTTCCTTCATATCGGAACCCCTCACCAAAACATGCAACATCCTGGTTGCTAATGTGGTTCCTGCTCTGGTCTTAAAGGCGCCGGTTCAGAGGGAGGGGAACTGGTTGGAATAGCGTGACCCTCCCACGTGCTATGTCCTACCGGTGAAGCTTCCTCTGTCAGGTGAAAAGAAGCGGCTGGCTAACTGCCCATGTCTCGGAGGAAGCATGGAGCCAGTTTTGGCTTTCCCCAGATCAGCAGAGGGTGGAGTAGCAACCAGGATAAATAAATTAAATTAGCACTAATGGAGGATAAAAATGGAATAAAAAATCGGGGGGGGGAGGGGGGGGGGGGAGAAGATACAGAATCACAGATCTGGCAGTCTGCATTGTTTCCAGACTCAGTATCACACACAGAGCAGTTTGCTTTCTGAAATATTACAAGGTATTGCTGTCCAGACTCCTCCTCGTGTGTGTGTGTGTGTGTGTGTGTGTGTGTGTGTGTGTGTGTGTGTGTGTGTGTGTGTGTGTGTGTGTGTCTGTGTGTCTGTGTGTGTGTGTCTCGTGCTTGCCTGCCAGGGCATGTGTCTCTTTAGGTTTGCTAACCAATCTCTACCAGGGACCCAGCTCTTCACATTAGCCTGGAAGGCCAAATGCAGAACCAGCGTTATCACCATGGCAATCAGTCTTACCGGGAGTACGGTGGCGCAGTCGGTAGCGCTGTCGCCTCACAGCTAGAAGGTCCTGAGTTAAATTCTCGCCTGGGACGCTGTGGATGCTGGAGTTGTGACCCCCCCCATATCTTCAGTGCCTACTGCCCAGGTGGACATCTCGTCGAAAGGGCCTTTCTGTGTGGAGTTTGCATGTTCTCGCCGTACCCCCCAGGGGGTTCCTCCGTACATAACCCCCCACTAAAAACATGCAGAAGATCGTCATCCGACCAGTGACGACAACATCCGAAGTTGGTCCCCGGGCGCTGGAAAGAAAAAGCGACCACTGCTCCTGGCCTGCCCCTCGGAGGAAAGGACAAGCCAGGATGGGTCAAATGCAGAGGACAAATTTTACCGGCCACCGTCAGCATGAGTGTGTTGTAGTGTTCGTGTGACAATAAAGACGGGCTTCCGTCTGAAATCGTGTTTAAAATCTTCTGGACAAGTAGTTATAGCTAATTAAACTCTTGGCAGTGTGTTTTGTGAGAGAGAGTTTATGTGTATGATCTCTTCAACCGACTGAAAACCGATATTTTGCATCAATTCTTTACGCTATATATTCCACTTTGAGTATTTTGATGCCAAAACATTCCCCAAACTTACAGTACAAGGATCAGTACATATCTATGTCCTTATTTCAGTGCCTGTATGGACGCCCGACCAAGCCGGAGGTAACACGGGCTCGAACCTGAGACCCTCGTGTTGGTAGGCAGATAGTCTGAATCAATGCTGAGAAGCAAGCTGCAGGTATAAGCTCTGCCATTGGCTCTGACCATTTCAGTCGGAGCGAAGGGAAATCCCTTTCCATTCCCTGCCTGTCCGCTCTCAAATGCCTCTGCTGCTGTGAAACAACAACAACAATGCTAGCTAGCAAGCTAGCAACCTACACAGAAAATGACAAAGTCTTGACGAAGATTTGGATGTCCAATAAAGCAGGCCTGCTTGGTACTTTCAGTGGCTGTTCTAAAGATAACAGAGCATTTTCTTTTCCCGCTCTACCAGAATGAGAGTGAGTTCAGCCAGACTCTCTCCTGCACTGGTACAGCACCAAATGAAGTGTGGAGATAGTCTGGCAAGTGAGACTAGTAGGCAGGGAATGATCTCCATACCTTAACTGTATGTTTTCCCTGACCTTGCTCCTCCAGGAATCGGCCCTGGCCCACGTGGAGCTGCCCACCACAGTGGAAGCCACCATGAAGAAACACAAGGACTTCACCACCACCATGGAGCTCAACCTGCACCGCATCAAGGCTGTGATGGAGGCCGGGGAGAGCCTGATCAGCCAGAGCAACATCTACTCCCAACGCATCAGGGAGCGCGTCGACACGCTCGCCAACAGGTACGACTGGCCTGCATGCAGAAAACACATGGAAAGGAGGATGTGTCATCATCATTAAGTTGGATAGTGAGCAAGTTGGAGCAAAACATGAGGCTTTGCACCGCAAAATCTTTGATTTATCAAAAAGTATTGAAAAGTTGAATAGTATGACAAAGCTTCAAAATGTTGCATCCAAATTGGTCAGGCCTTTATCAGTAAGGGAATATTTCAATATCCAGCAAAATAAAATAAAAACTATTTTATTTATTGTTATGGGCAGTGCAGACTTCATTCAAGGGTTGAGGTCTCCGCTTTGACCGCTTTGTGTGTGCGTGTGTGTGTGTGTGTGTGTGTGTGTGTGGGTGCGTGTGTGTGTGTGTGTGGGTGCGTGTGTGGGTGCGTGTGTGTGCGTGTGTGTGCGTGTGTGTGTGTGTGTGTGTGGGTGCGTGTGTGTGTGTGTGCGTGTGTGTGTGTGTGTGTGTGGGGGTGCGTGCGTGCGTGGGTGCGTGCGTGTGTGTGTGTGCTGCAGTGGGGGTTGGGGTGTTTATGTAGGTATATGGGGGGTAGGGTAGGCTTTGGTGTGCGTTTGCAATAGCAATATGGAAAGCCATATGGTTTTTGAATTCAATTAACAACACAATATATTATGTGAGGTGCTTTGATAAACAGTAGGGGTCTTCAACCTTTTTCAGCCCAAGTACCCCTTGGTTGACAGCGAAACTGAGGGACCCCCTACGATTTGAAATAAAATTGTTACATTTTAGGTGTGGCCTATAATTAAGCAATATAGCATGAGAGCCAGTGTGTTGTGAAGAATATATCCCACTCGGCCTGCGGCCTCGTGGGATAACAGCTGATCAGGGGGATATATTCCACAACACACGCAGCTCGAGTGCTATATTGCTTTTATAAAACGGTTTCCAAGTATGATAATATAATAATAATAATAATACTATAAGTCCGACTCCGACTGGCATGTCATTCTGATAGAGTCAGTTGAAACACTACTGTAAGGCGGGACCGCAAGAACATGCGGGTGATTTGATTGGATCGTTCTGGAGACTGAAGTTGACATTGGCCAATCCTGGCGCTTGCTGAGTAGCTGAGAGCTTTCTGGAATCCCCGACAGGCAGCTCCAGCGCAGCGTTGCATTCTCAGCGCTTGCTGAGAAGCTGAATGCTTTCTGCAAAGCCGACACCAACTAACGTTACGGGGTTAAATGCGGGGTTAACAGCCTTTCTTTTGCAAAGAAGACATTAGCCCGCATCTATTCTTGTACAAAACATCATTTTCTGCGAAGTATTAGTAAAGTTATAAGCGAAGATCGATTCACAAGGATCTGACAGCTGTCTCCGCCATTTTTTTTTCTACGTTGTCATTTGAGGTAAGCCTTATTATTACTCTCTTAGTAAGAGAGTTGCCATGGCAACCAATAACCCATGGCCATGGGTTATTGAACTCGGTTACTGGAATTATACAATGGCTGTGAACCAATCAGATTGCTTGATTTGAGAGAGCCGTTTTATAATAACATTTATAATCCAGCGCACATGAGGATATCAGGGTTTGACACTTCTTTTTATTAATAGATTACATTAAAAAAGCAAGGAGTAAACAATCCGTTTCGAACATACTGTAGATTAATCAGATTTGCTTTATAGATCATTTTTGTCAAAAGTAGCTTATTATTGCCTATTAATGCTGAGTTTACTCAATATTAGGCTGCTCAGTATTATTTTATTTTTTTAATATTGTTTTTTTTCACAAACTACTTTGACAAAAATTGGCGGAACTCCCTGTTGAAGACCACTGACCTACAGTATGTTGTCTGTGGGTATGTGCAGGTACTGATCATTTTTGACAAACGTCAACCAATTCCATCTGAGACCATAATTGCAGCACAGCGCCAGACTACAGCCTTTTTTACATAGTGATTTTGTGGATTTGAGGTTTTTCAGTTACATTTTTCAATTCATGTGAGCTTCTGACACCATGTGACACAAAGTTTTAACAACTTGGATTAGTTTTGTAAAGTAGCTAATTTTCAGAAATATAAATTCACATTTTTCACTTTAATTCACTACATGTGCCAAGTGACCCATATAAAAAAAGGCAGTGCAAATCAGTTACCAATGGGGTCTCTAAAGAAGATGGTAAACCATGTACGGTAGCCTAATGCACAAAAAAGTAGTTATTTGCTATAAATAGTAAATAGTGACATGATTTATAGCAAATAAATATCTTATTTCATGCATTATATGATTTCCCACCTTTTCTGTTGGATAAATGATAAAATCACATTGTCACAATAGAGATGAGGATGCTCATTAGAACAATTTCAAAATATCATTAGGTTGTAAGTAAAATGGATGCTGACTTTTTATTCCAAAAACAGAGAACATGCTGGAAAGTGAGTTTTGAAAGCCAGAGAGCTGTCAGAGCAGCTGATCAACAACCCCATCTTATACAGTACAGGTACAATTTAGTGCTATGGGACAGTATAGATCTTAGTTATTTTACCTTTGAACTAAGTCCCCTGTCTGTCTGTCTGTCTGTCTGTCTGCCTGTCTGTCTGTCTGCCTGTCTGTCTGTCTGCCTGTCTGCCTGTCTGTCTGTCTGTCTGTCTGTCTGTCTGTCTGTCTGTCTGTCTGCCTGTCTGTCTGTCTGTCTGTCCCTCTCTCAGGGGGAACCAGAACTGGCCCAGCAATGGCTGGAGAAACTCAACGACATGTGGGAGCTCCAGAGGTTTCAGCAGGACTGTCACGAGGTATGAGACCCACACATGCGCACTGCAGGCTGGTGACAGGGCTATGAAGGCTTGACACTGAGGGGAGAATTACAGCAGTTTAGCAGCATTTTTCATAGGGAAAGAGTGAACAGGATGGCAAGCCTTTTGGTTAAAGCATCGATTGTAAAGAAAAGTGGACGTAGTGAGTGTGACATCACCCATACATGTAGGTTTCTGAAGGGCCGTTTTGAAGCCAAACGTTGGTGTCTACAAGCACTGCCATGTTGACATGTTTTGGAGCTGGAGCAGCCATGAGCGAAGCTGAGGGTTTGCCAGAGTTTTATAACCATTGTATCCCATTAATGATGCAATTATTTAGACACATCTTAGAAGAAGTGAAATGAGCTACTAAGACCATCATCTTGTCGTGACTAGGCAGACCGGGCAAAAACAAACAAAATAGCAGACAAGGTATTTTACTGAGAGTCCAAGTATTTACAATGGGCTCTCTGGCCAGAATGTGCAGAGAAGAGTGAGCTTGGCTTGTGGAGGCTGAGGCTGGTTGCAGCATGGATGAAAGGGTGGAGCCGCTCTGGGCAGAGGAGGACTTGAGGTCCCAGGTTGGAGGCTGAGGCTGGTTGCAGCATGGATGAAAGGGTGTGTGATGACGTTGCACAGAAACCCATCTATTGAGTTCATAACCTGTTGAGCATTGGTTAGAGGACAGCTATAAAAATGTGTGCTGTAAACAGAAATCCATTCTTCAATTTTAATCCAAAATAATGCAACTTCCGGACACGATACATTTTGCCGCAATACTGTATCGATATTTCAGAAAAATATACCATATCTATTTTTTTGCACGGCCGTGTGTTCAGTAATATAATAAGAATACTTTTTATTTCAGTGCCTTCAGTAAGACACTCAACACTCGGTAGTTTTGACTCAATTTGTCCACTTATCAGTTATCAATATAAAATGATGTACATATTATTACACTACCTGGGTGGTGTACAGCGTGTTGTATTTTTAGCTCTATATTTAAATTTTCAGTAAATTATGTAGAGTATTGCAATATATCGCAATATGTATTGTATCGCAATGTATCGTGATACAATCGTATCGCGACCCATATCGTATCGTGAGGTCCTTGCCAATACCCAGACCTATATGTGTAATATATTAAGTGTTCCTCTGTGCTCTATGAGGCCATTTAGAGGCCATTTACACCTGGCGCTAACATGCGTTTTCTGTGATCAGATTGTATTTGATCACTTCAACCTGATTCCATTTACACCTGGCGCTAACATGTGTTTTCTGCAATCTGATTGCAATCTGACTGCAGAAATTGTTGTCCTCTCAATCCGCATAAAGTTGCTGTATCCAGATTGAGAGGACACATTGCATTTACACTTGTGTTCAATGTGTACACAATGCATCCCTGACCACCTCCGGAGGTGGTTTGGCCGATCAGATTGCAATCCTTCAATGCGTTTTGGGGGTGTTTACACCTGGCATTTCAAGTGATAAAACACAATGTGATTGCAATCTGATCACAGAAAACACATGTTAACGCCAGGTGTAAATGGCTGCTAATGCATAAGCTCCAGCGCACACATCATTTACATATCATTCACATATCATTTAACTACAACGGCCAATCATCATTTTAACAACCTGTTTTCTCGATTTCTTAAAGGTTTGTAACAGAGGTGACAGGTTCTAGACTAGTAGCCTAACACAATACAGGGCTATTCAGGACAGGGTTTCATTTGAAATAGTACATTAAGGATTGTGTCATTTGTGTCTATTTGTGTTTTCAGCAATCTGTCCTGGCTGCTCTGTGATGGAGGTAAAGTCACAACTTAGCGTTTCACTTATTGGAGCTCCTTCATCCCAACAGCCGTCCGTATTCCAAACAAACAATGAAAGACTTTCACACACTGTCATATTTGCACGTTGCCACATGCACTTTTACTTACTTTTAGCTCTAATCGTATGTATGTTTTTAACCCTTATGTCTGTTTATTTGTTTTTGTCGTTTCTACCCAGTTTTCTCATGTTTCTAAGCTGACATAATAAATAAATGTTAATATATATATATATATATATATATATATATATATATATATATATATATATATATATATATATATATATATATATATATATATATGATATATATACACACACACACACACACACACACACACACACACACACACACACACACACACACACACACACACACACACACATACATACATGCATACATATATAATATAAACATATATGATGATCTTTGACAGGAGTTGATAGGTTCATAGTTAACCCACTTCACAGGCTGAGAGCCAGTCTTGTTGTTAGTGCGACACCTAGTGGCCAAACATCAAACTCGGCGTCCCTGTAATAGACCAAATCACCGTGACGTCACCATGTAAACAAATTTACTTCCGGGTACCACTTGGGGAAGGCGGCAGGTTTAAATGTGCGTGTTGTCAAATAAATGCTGTCAAACCCTCTCGTTGTTTTCGGCCGACTACTTTCAATTTAAATGGTTAAACGGTTGGTAAACATGCTTGTCCGACGTATCTAGCCTTTCTTCTGTGTTTGTTTTATGTAGTGTTAGCTAGCTAATAATGTTTGTTTGTCTGTCAAACTCGCTGTTTTGCAGACTCATTAACGTAGAAGAGCCTGGTGACGCGAGGTTACGTTAACGTTACAAACAGAGCTACTGACGCCACGTTAATTTAATTTAGCGTCAAGTCTACTCTGGTCTGGTCCAACAGGTAAATTAGCTAGTCTGGTCGTTAGTGAAAGTGTTGTTATGAATGATATTAAACAACAACACAACACGGACGAACCATTTTTGTCTTCTTTGTCTGTTTTTGTCTTCAACACGTCAGTTTGTGCCGTCCACCGCCATTATAATGTGTGGACCCAGGGGTACCCGGAAGTAAATGTAAACATCCAGGTGATTTGGTCTATACAGTACTTTTGAGTTCAGGCTCTGGCAGTCTTTTGAATGGCCCATGTGTCTTACATTGTGTTGCATCAGTATTCCTTGAAAAACACCCACTTCAAATGTATTCATACATTTTCCTCTCATGTTCTATTTATGATAGAGACAGACAGCACTTTGCCCAGGCCATCGCCATTCTGAACACCCATGAAGGTGAGAGGTCTGCCCTCCACACATTACCCAAACATCTCTCTCTCTCACTCTCTCTCTCTCTCTCTCTCTCTCTCTCACAGATAGATTTAATTCACTATAAATAATATCACTTTATGTGGATATTCATATTATTTTCGTTATTTTTCAGGACTACCAGCGCATGTTGGATTTGATGAGGGACATCATTCTGGCCACAGACCTGGCTCACCACCTTCGCATCTTCAAGGACCTTCAGAAGATGGCTGATGGTGCGTAGTGTAGCAGTAATACAGTGAAGTGTCAATGAACAGCCGTATACATCAGCTGCTCTCAGCTTCTTTCACTCACAACCTCTACTTGAGTCCAAAACTGTGACACCAACACGTGGTCTTTATTTTCCTTCTTCACGTTATTTCATTAAGATTAGAAGTGTTTACTGAATTAGAAACTTTTGTGTTGTTGAAAATCATTTTGTGATGTTCCCAACGGTGCACCATGAGTATACCCATCTCTTCTGGGGATATATTGTGGAATTACAATATATACTGTACCAATGTTACCATTATGCTTTCCTACGTTTTGCTTCATCTTATTCTCATACCTCTGAAGTCAAACTCCAAAATCCCCTTGCAGTATCCATCCATGGCTTTCTTACCTTCTGATCATTTTATCTGACTAAGTTCCCCCTTCATAGTGTAAAGAGACAATGGGCTACATGCACAAGTCCACTACTTCCTGAAATGAGTACAGCTTCTTTATTTCCTGTCATCACTATTGGATGAAGTGATTAATGTCAGGTGTGCTGCAGTCACAACAGTCATCAGGCACACCTGATTCATCAGTTCATCCAATAGTGTAGGACAGGAAATAAAGAAGCTGTACTAATTTCAGGAAGTAAAGAAGTTGTGCATGTAGTCTATTGCTCAGTGCAGCCTTATGTAATATAATTGGCTATAACTTCCTGGCCAGTAGTTTGCTACGCCTGAATGCAATCAATGCTACATTACCGCGAGTGGAGCTGTCCTCAGTCGAATCAATTTTGAGCAGTTAAAGTGCTTCAATGACATGAATAACCTCTTAACTGGTGACTGCTTTACACCAGTGTGAAACATGTCAAACTTGCTCTACAGCACAATTAAACCAACACAGAACGACAGGCTGCTACTGGGTCTAAATTTCATTAAATATATAATTTCTTCTTACCAAACTACACGTGCCCAACACAACACAATCCCTTATTGTGGCGTTTAATTATTTTCTACTTTCTATTCATAGAAAGTCTTAGGAGCACATACATCTGAGTGTGGGACACTGAATACAATTTGTGATAATCAATTACTTTTTCAATCAGACATTTTATGGCAAAGCTAAAGCGTTTGTGCCAAAGGATAACTTAGATTCTGATAATAGACCTTATTCGCTAACCCTGACGCCACCATATTGTTGACATACCGTCCTGCGCGCACACAGCGCTGCAGCTGACAACTAGTAATAGCCTTATTGTCATTTCTGTTCCATTACAAAATAGCGATGGTAATGACAGCAATAAAAACCCCACAGTTGTTTGTATGCTGCCGTTAATGCCTGTAATAATAAACAAAAGAAAAAACGAGGTGAACAAACTTTGCTGTGAGGAGCTGTCAGAAAGTTTCACCTGTCTCTCCTAACTATCCACACCTCTCCTGTGCTGCTGACGTATCCTCCGTCTCGCTCCCTTCACGTCTGTGGACGGTAGAGATAGAAACAAACCACAGGGACTTTATTGCTGTCATTACTACAGCCGTGTGTAACGCATGTCACCATCCAAACACAACAGGAATGATACAGGTAACGATAACGGCGGCTAGCTTCCTATAAACGCTGCTCTCACATAGGCTGTCACTTAAAGCTGCAGCGCTATGTCAACAATATGGCGGCGGTGTGCGTGCCCGTACGTGAGTGACGTCAATCGAATAAGGTCTATAGCAGTATGGAAAAGTCAATTTTATTTATTTAACGCCAAATCATAACAAGTTATCTCGAGATGCTTTATAAATAGACGGTTTACAAATAGCTGTTCAGAGAAAGTGATTTATGATAGCGTGAACGACATTGTGTGTGTGTGTGTGTGAGATACAACCCAAAGAGTCGGACCCACCGCTCCATGCTGTTGTGCCTGTTGATGACATCATGTGACCTGTCAGACCAGACCAAGGGTTGGAAGACAACGCGCAAGATCGCTGTCAGTTCAAAGTCGACAGCAATGTCTATAGGAAGCGTTTGAGCCCAAAACATGACTCGTTTATTTTTTGGGTTTACGACAACAACAAAAAATTAGCTCAAAATAACTATTACTGTAAATTTTATTACACGCCACATTTTTTACATTACACCCCCCCCCCCCCCCCCCTTCATATCTTGTTTTGGAATGAAATTATTCCTATCTTAATCCAATGCTTTGCTTTCACTTCACAGCTCGCCGTGGGGCTGCAATAGGTTTATTTCAATTGTGGAAGCAAAATGGTGTGAGCCAAAGCAATGCTATATCAATGCTATCAGCACTCAGATATTTAGATCTTATTCCTGTGCACAGCCTACTATGGGGTTTGAACTACACTGTCTGACAAATATAGTTTATTCCACAATACAAATATTGCACATTATTATTACAATGATAATCATTTGAACAATTATCACTCTCATGATTAGTGTAATATCAGATAGTTGTATTGGGTTCAGAGATATTTGTCTCTGGAGAACTATTTTCATTCTACTTCTACAGTGACACTAAAGTTACTTATGGCCCATTTCCACTGCAGGTAGTAGCGCGGTCCCGCTCCGCTCGACTTGATAAATGGTCTCATTCCACCGGTAAAAACTGTCCCAGCCCGGGTTGTATTGGCCTCGAGTCGTGCTACTTGTCGTACCTGCCTCGTCTGGGTTCTATTCTGTGAACCCGGTACCATACGGTGACGTGAAAACATTGTTGACGACTGATTGGTCAGGCAGAATCGTGTCAATGCAATGCTGCATACCAGTTTAGTGGGCTTACCTTCTCTTCTGTTATGTATATTTCCATCAGTCTTTTGTTTTGCTGCCTTCGCCTCTGGTGAAATAAAATCGCGGCGGTGATTTCAATTGTCTGAAAAAAGTCAGCTGCTCAGGAAGCTAGTTGAGTGCAGCGCTCCGCTAGGCCGCAGCGGGTCTTTGGTGAAGCCGCGGTCTTGCCTGGTCAGAAGCCGCCGGGGTACAGGCTTCACTCTGTTGCGCCTCTCCCGTCCGCGCGCAGCGCATGCCTGTGAGTTTGACTAACTACAAAGTGATATCCATTCTCCTGGCCGATTGTCACATTTGCCCATGTACACTGTAGGTCATTTAGAGGCACCAGTATTTCATAAACAGTTTAAAAGTTCTGTGGATGGATTTAATTGTAACGTTATGTTATAGCCTACTTCGGCTATTAGGCGGAGGACAGATATGCGGTCGCTATGACGACCAGCTGTGGGCGGGGGCAGATGAACGGCGGTCGAAGCAGAACATCCATCGGGCCGAAACGAGTAGAGCCGACTGGTGACGAGCTGTGCAGGGCAGTAAAATGTGGTGGAAATGAGCCATAAGCTACCGTAAATTCCGGACTATAAGCCGCACCTTTTTTCCCGTTTTTTGGCCTTTTTTGGCCCCTGCGGCTTATATAACGGTGCGGCTTATCTATGGATTTTTTCAAAAAAAAAAAAAAGCTCTTTTTTAGCACTCTTTCTAACTATAAATCCACTTCTGTTTTAATTTCCTCTCTTGCCCTCTTTTCACCACACTGTATGACACTGTATGACACTGTATGACACTGTGTGCACTGTAAATAACAACACAGGTGGTGTTGTGTTATGTTGTTTTGTTGAAATGTTAATAAATGGGAGCATACATATGGTAATTAAACATTAAAACACAATAAAAAAAAAAAAAAAAAAAACATTAAAACACCCGTGGCTTATAGTCCGGTGCGGCTTATATAAGAAAAAAATAGTCAACTTTGAAGGTGCGGCTTATACACCGGTGCGCCTTATAGTCCGGAATTTACGGTAATTAAACACAGTCCAACAGCGGTTTCTAAACAGATTAAAACATGCATTAGCGCCACCCACACTCACTGCTCAAATGACCCAGCCCTTCAGATTACTTATTTTATTGTTAATGTAGGCATTACAGGTGGTATTTATGTAAAATATAGAGTGACAGCTTGGAATAGATATAAAATTTAAGTTTCTACACTTCACTGTGGGTTTGTGATGCACCTGTGTTGAACCAATGGGCGCTCAGCTTGATGTGTTTCTCGTCATCCTCTGTCAGCCACAGTCAGGCGCAGTTGGTGGGGAGCTCGTTGCTGGACCTTCCTGTCGGGTCTGTTTGAGGAGTGGTTCTCCCTGTTGTTCCTGTGAGGTGATCGGGAGCGGCTCCTCTCGTGGCGTCCCGAGTGAGCAGAGGACTGGTGATGTCTTCCAGCAGGGACCTGAGAAGAGATTTCACAGTTACTGGTTCCAGTGCCCTGTCAGTGTTTGGGCCCTAAGCCCTCCATATTAAATTGTCTGGATGGGCCTGTCACTGACAATACACATCAGTGGAAAACTAACCTGCAAATTAAATATGGCTGAATTTGTGTGCCGTATCCTCCAGACTGCTGCATTTTTCACTAAGTAGGGATGCCGCTAGTTATTAAGACTAACTTTCATATTTATTTCAATGTATTAGAGCAGCACAAATTAACTCGATCATCTTGGCTATCGTCAGCAACAGGATTTTGCTTAACACGTTCACTGCCAATGACGTGTTTTTACGTCAAACAAAATCCAACCGTTCACTGCCAATGACGTGTTTTTACGTCAAAATTTTTTTTCGATTTTGTTTTTTTGACGGTGGGATGTGCATCTAACCCTTTTACATCTCTTATATAAGTATTGGACGTGTACAACGTGTACAACCCATTCCACCGACCCACTAAGTGGCGACAGTGCTTTCCTGACTAGAGGAAGGCAAGCAAAAAGCAGTGTGACGAAGCCATTCTCATGAAAATGGTTTGGCGAAAACGCTTTCGTTTTCGCGCTGATTGCTGGCGATGCGGGATTGCAAATTTGCATAATAGATTATGGGTGGAACACACTTTGAAACACGCAGCATAAATATGACCAGAATCGCAAAAGCTTCATCAAAGCTCTCAACCAAAACTCCAAGAAGCGAGCGAGTCCATCCAGACTTCCTCAAACAGCGGCCGCGCAGACAGGCAGCAGCAGCAGCAAAGCAGTGAGACTGGTGACAAGCTTGTGACACGGCCGCTGCAGCCAAGAAGAACGCCCACGGAGGGAGGAGTTGGAAGCAGAGGGGGGTTTCCTGCTGTTATGGAGGAAATTACTGTTCAAAACTATTGTTTAGATGTCTGACGTCTTACTGATGTCAAAAATGAATGGTTAAAGTGACTGTTCTATCGAATTTCACAAAAAGCCGTTTATCTCTGAATAATTTTTCTGACGCTGAAACCATGCTGTATTCAACTGCTAATGCTTACATAACTACTAACTCTACAAACTAACTCTTTTAGACAGAGAAAGCACACATTCTATTAGTTCTTTTGAGATATTGTGTGTTCACAAAATCTTAGCAGAAAAGAATCCTCGGGTCTTGAAAGATGAGCCAGAATCCTCAAAAAAACCCTCTGGCAGAACCTACCTACAGTAAAAAAAAAACGTCTGGCAGTGAATGTGTTAAGAAAATTATATTATGAAATTTTAATATGTGGACTGGAATTCCCTGCATGCAGTGTAAAACAACTTGAACTAATGCTTACATCTCCGCCACCATCCTGCCCCGCCCAGAACACCATGAAGCCAGGGAAGCAGCTCCTGAGCGAGAAGAGCTTTGGTGTGGCGGTTTGCTGTTTGTGTTTAGTTAAGATGCTGCTCAGCATTTTTAGATTAAAGGCCCATTCACAACTAGAATGTTTACTATAAAGACGCTTTTTGAAAAAGACCATCACCTTTTGGGATTAGCGCTAAGGCTGTTTACTGACCTGGAAGCTAGTTTGCTAGTTAGCTTTTGCTTGCATGATGCTAAGAAAATAGCATAATCTCTTGGCCACCCTGACTGCAAAATGCGGTATTATCCTATGTTTTCAATATGAGCAGGGTTTAACCACATGTGTCTCCAGTAGCCTGTTGAAAGCCATTTAGCCACGGTGAAGTTACAGGTGTTTCTTTCAACCCCATGCTCTCAACATGGGCTCCAGGGGACTTGACTCTTTGATCCACAGTAGGCTACAATAGATTTGGTGTGCAGAGTCACCTACTGCTAAAAACTTGGTGGCCATTAGCACCATTAGCTCTGCTCTCATAAGCACAATCATCTCATGAAAGCACCATCAAACATGTTCTCTGCAAATCCATTGACTATGTTGTTATTTACTTTAGAGAGCAAGTCAAGTAAAAGCACGTCGCTAAAGTCATCATGGTCCATTTTTTCTCTGAATATTTGGTGCTGATATTGTTGGTAGTGTGAACGCTCTCTCTTCTCTACTCCCCTCTCTTCTCTCCTCCCCTCCCCTCCCCTCTCCTCCTCTCCTCTCCTCTCCTCTCCTCTCCTCTCCTCTCCTCTCCTCTCCTCTCCTCTCCTCCCCTCTCTCCTCCTCCCCTCTCTCTCCCCTCCTCTCCTCTTCTCTGTGCAGGAGGTGCAGGTACGTATGGGCGAGACGGAGCAGCTGTATGCAGAGGTGGCTGAGGTGGCGGTGCTCCAGCAGCATTGGCTCCACGACACTCTGGCCGTCTACAGCATGTTCAGTGAGGTCAACGCCTGTGAGCTGTGGATCGACGAGGAGGAGCAGTGGCTGGACAAGATGGAGATCCCCGAGAGGCTGGAGGACGTGGAGGTGGTGACACACAGGTTAGTGTGTTACAAACTGACTTTTGTATCCAAGAGTGGATACTATGACTGTCCCATTATATTCCAAAATGCCCTTCCCTGTAGGTTCGAGAGCCTGGACCAGGAGATGAACAGCTTGATGGGAAGGATCCTAGATGTCAACCAGATAGTCCAGCAGCTCCTGGATGGAGGTCATCCGTCTTCTACAGAGCTCAGAGGCTGTCAGGACCACCTCAGCTCCAGGTACTGACCTCACACTGGCCGCCCACTCTGGGTCTTTAAAGCGTTCGGCTCTGGGCAAAGCGTCGGACCGCAGGCCGCCCAGTGTGGGTCTTTAAAAAGCATATTGGCCTAAGCAAATTAATGGGTCGCGACTTAATGACTAAGGAAAAATGTGGGTCATGAGGCTAGACCAGTTGAGAACCACTGCTCTAGGTGGTATTGTTTCTAAGCTACAGCTAATTAAATTCAAGATTTTGCCAGATTTTTCTAAACCCCATTCAAGTCAATGGTGGAGAAAATGGCACTTAATCGCGAATAGCACCCAGAATGCCCAAAATGTTTGGCAGATCGAAAAATAGGAGTTTATAGATTGTGCCTTGCTTTCAGAAAGCACAATAGTAGAATGTGAATGACTCTTCTCCCTCCCTCTATCCCGTCAGGACCTGGACTCGTTCCTGACCTGGCTGGTCCAGACTCAGACGGCTGCAGCCTCGGACCAGCTGCTCTGG
The DNA here is from genome assembly GCF_964638095.1 of Poromitra crassiceps. NCBI lineage: Eukaryota > Metazoa > Chordata > Actinopteri > Beryciformes > Melamphaidae > Poromitra > Poromitra crassiceps. The sequence goes on from NW_028152252.1 coordinate 162,367, forward strand.
AGGAGGCGGAGCCTCGGACCAGCTGCTCTGGAGGAGGCGGAGAGACTCATCAACAAACACGCCGCCCTCAAAGAGGAGATCGGACGGTGAGCTGCTGAGGGGCGGAGCCACGGCTGTGGTGACTTCAAGAAAACTACATTACAAAACACAGCATATTGTGTTGACAATTGAAACAAGGAAGTGCACACAAAGCATCAAGGTGTCAGGCAGCTGAAAGTAACATCAAACTAGACTAGACTAGAGGTATTGAAATGAGTAATGTATCAAAACATACAACATTTATAGTAAACATGTTATCCCCCACCAGTGATGTAGTTCCACCCTTGGGTCAGTCCCATTCATTGTCAATGCCGCCCCCTAGTGGCACAAAGTCAACATTACTGTTTGACTGAACAATCTGACAGATGGATCCATAGCCCCCTTTAGTTCATGCATTAACATCATGCATCATGACACAAATGGGACAAGATGTCACTTAGTTTCCTCAGTAATAGTAATGACATATTCCCATTAGCTATTGCCTCTATGCCGGTCTACCTAAAACCATTGCTATCTTTCTAAAGGACATACAAAGAGAAAACACAATCTAATGTCTCTGTGGACCCGGACATGTATTTTAATCCCATGAGTAAAAGTCCTGCAACCAGGCTAAACCGTAACTAGACACAATCTGGATGAGAGAAATGTGTTAGGGCCAGGTGTAAAGGCAAGTGGTCCTGTGTCCGGCAGGTATGAGGAGGACTACCAGTGTCTGCAGGTGGTGAACGAGCTGTTGGAGTCCGAGGAGGCTCCTCTGCTGCACGCTGCCCTGCAGCAGTGGCTCCAGAAGCTCCACGTCGGCTGGAACAAGCTGCTGGAGATGTGGGAGAGCAGGAGGGAGGTGCTGGTCCAGGCTCACATCTTCCACCTGTTCCTGTGGGATGTCAAACAGGCCGAGTCCTTCCTCAACAACCAGGTGAGCCATACAAGATTAAGATTCAACCGGACGGACAAACCCCGTCTTTATTTGTCACAAACACCGTGGCATGCACACATGCACGGTGGCCAGTACACACACACACATGCTTGTGAAATGTGTCCTCTGCGTTTGACCCATCCTGGCTCGTCCTCCTCCATGGTGAATGATGTAGGGGACAGGAGAAAAAAAAGAAATAAACAAATGAATAATAATAATAATAAGGAAGAAAAAAGAAAAAAAAAAGTGTATGTATAAGTATATATATGTATATATAGGTATATGTATATATATATATATATATAAAAATAATAATAAAACAATGATTATAAAATGTATGAATATGCATGTATGGATTGTGTTGGTTTTGTTATTTGCTACCCACTGGTTTTTGACTGTTGTATTATTTGTTTATTTTTGCTTTTTTTTTTTTGTTTTTGTTTTTGTTGTTTGTTTCTTGTATTAGGATATTTTTTCCTTGCAATCCTTTGTTGTTTATTTGATGGCAAGTAAGGACAATGTCCAAAATGTCTGATCATGATGATCTTCTTATTTTAATTGTAAGAAAAGGGGGGGCTTTATATAAGCGTTTGCTTCTGCCCCAAACCTTTGGTTATGACCTAAGTGTATGCTTGGTGGTGGTGGTGGTGACCAATAAATTTTTTCATTCATTCATTCATTCATGGTCAGGCCAGGAGCGCTGGGCAGCTGCAGTGAGAAGACCAACTTCCACCGCTGGTCAGATGATGATCTTCTGCATGTTTTTAGTTGGGAGTTATATATGGAGGAATCCCAGGGAGCACGGGGAGAACATGCAAACAAACGGACAGCAGGGGGCCATAAAGGAAGTGCCTCCAGACACGTGTTAAAGGGCCACTTTGCCCATATTCAACCAGCTTTGTATCATGACAAAATCAGTAGTACTGTATATGCAAATGAACAATCAGTAATACTGTATATGTATGTATCATGACAAAATCAGTAGTACTGTATATGCAAATGAACAATGTTTAACTTCCCTCCATGTCGTCTGGACCCAGAGCTCCTTGTTCATTTGCAGAACTTCCTGGACCATTATGATGTCATGTGGGGATGCTATTTGGTGATAGTGATGTATTAGGCCCTTTTCACGGGGGCCATTTTGTGTGGAAAAGGCAGGATAAACACAGGTGCAAGCAAAACACTAATGAGGGTTTCCAACTTCCAATCATGGAAAAGGAGAGAGCTAAAAAGTAGTACTAAAAGCTAAACATGAGCATGCTGTGTGTGTTTACTGATGCCACGTTACTAAGCCAATAATAATACAGCATCAAAGTCCAAAAAAGCTTTGGGTAAAGTGGAAATAAGGCAACAACAATGTGAGTGATGCTGTTTTACTGGAGGTCATAGAGGTGGGAGGTTTTACTGGCTCTGTCCACACGCTCCCATAATCATTTTATAATGGTTACGTTTCCCAACTGTCCCTGTTCAGCTGTGTGCTCTTTGTGTATGAATTGGCTGTCTGACTGCAGCAGAGCTTCATAGAGATACACTGTGTTGACTGCTTGCCTGGATGGCCTGGGTGTGGCTGGCTCAGTTCTGCCACACTCTGTCCTCAGAGAGACAGGGAGAGAAAGGGGGGAGAGAGAGAGCTAGAACATCACTGTGCAGCATCTGACTGGAACATCCATCTGTGTGTGTGTATGTGTGTGTGTGCGTGTCTCTTTTTGTAACAGTATCCGTGCATTATGTGATATTAGAGCAGGGCCGGACATGCAGCATCTTCTAGTAACTCTAGATCTACGCTGTAGCTTCACGATAATGTGTACCCTGGCCACCTGCCACTGCTGAGAAGTGTGTGTGTGTGTGTGTGTGTGTGTGTGTGTGTGTGTGTGTGTGTGTGTGTGTATGTGTGCGTGTCTCTTTTTGTAACAGTATCCGTGCATTATGTGATATTAGAGCAGGGCCGGACATGCAGCATCTTCTAGTAACTAGATCTACGCTGTAGCTTCACGATAATGTGTACCCTGGCCACCTGCCACTGCTGAGAAGTGTGTGTGTGTGTGTGTGTGTGTGTGTGCGTGTGCGTGTGCGTGCCCGCGTGCGTGTGTGTGTGTGTGTAGCTAAAATTATTTGTCAACTTTATTCACAGGATATTCCAGATCTAACAGAATACTGTATCGAGTCAATTATACGTCTGATTGGCTAGATATGTCCATTATTTTTCAATTACAAATAGGAATAGATCAAAAAACAGATACAAAAAGTTTGCAACCCATAATTTACAAGATTTTATCTAGGGATGTCCGATATTATCGGCCTACCGATATTATCGGCCGATATTAGCATAAAAAAAATCGATATCGGAAAATATCGGTATCGGTTTTCATGCCGATTTTTTTTTTTTTTTTTTTAATACAGGGGGAGTCTCACTGTGAGCAATGCTCTCTTTTTCAGGAGCGCCCTGTTCACATTCACACACACATTCATACCTGGAAGCTGACCAGTACAACCACAGTCTGATCTGCTGGCCACTGAGCAGCTCCACTGGAGCGGTTGGGGTTAAGGGCCTTGCTCAAGGGCACCTCAGTGGTGGTAATGAGGGAGGGGCAAGCGCTGCCTTTTCACTTTCCCCACCCAGATTTATCCTGCCGGTCCCGGGGATTGAACCGACGACCTTCTGGTCACAAGCTCGCTTCTCTAACACTTACAACTTTAACACAACATGCATATTATATATTAAACTCTTCAGCTACATTAAGCTACATTATGTAACTTGTTACGTGAAATTTTGGTGGAAAAAAAGCCCGCTTATATCGGTATCGGTTGATATCGGTATCGGAAATTAAGAGTTGGACATTATCGGATATCGGATATCGGTAAAAAAGCCAATATCGAACATCCCTAATTTTATCTTAGTTGTGAAGCATTTTTGGAAAAAATGGAGTGATATGAATACAATGCAGTTATACAATAAAACATCATATTGCAATTACTGTATTTATTTGACAGATTATTGCAGTTTCTGATTTTCATTATAATTCCAGTGTAGTTTTAGCACAATGTGGGAACATCTGTTTTTTAACCTCCTCCTGATGACCGATCTCATATTATTTATTTTGCTGGGAAATAAGTAAATAATTTAGGGAAGTTTGTTTGCCAGACACTTCTCACTCTGTTCTTCTCCTCCCCATTGTGTGTATTATGACATAGAATACAAAATGCCTATAATCCGTAGCAGTCTTTGGGAAGTTAATATCACAATATAATATGACTTCAACACATTTTCCAGACCTATAGATGAGTCTGTGTCTGTTTACGACATACAAACCAAGATCAGAAGATACAGAATCGCAGTGGTAAGCGCTGTCGCCTCACAGCTCGAAGGTCCTGGGTTCGATTCCCACCTGGGACGTTGTGAACGCTGAAGGAATGCGTGCCCGTCCGCATGTCCTCGAGTGCCCACCGCCCGGGTGGGGTCGTCAAAAGGGCCTTTCTGTGTGGAGTTTGCATGTTCTCCCCGTGCCTCCCGGGGGTTTCCTTCATATCGGAACCCCTCACCAAAACATGCAACATCCTGGTTGCTAATGTGGTTCCTGCTCTGGTCTTAAAGGCGCCGGTTCAGAGGGAGGGGAACTGGTTGGAATAGCGTGACCCTCCCACGTGCTATGTCCTACCGGTGAAGCTTCCTCTGTCAGGTGAAAAGAAGCGGCTGGCTAACTGCCCATGTCTCGGAGGAAGCATGGAGCCAGTTTTGGCTTTCCCCAGATCAGCAGAGGGTGGAGTAGCAACCAGGATAAATAAATTAAATTAGCACTAATGGAGGATAAAAATGGAATAAAAAATCGGGGGGGGGAGGGGGGGGGGGAGAAGATACAGAATCACAGATCTGGCAGTCTGCATTGTTTCCAGACTCAGTATCACACACAGAGCAGTTTGCTTTCTGAAATATTACAAGGTATTGCTGTCCAGACTCCTCCTCGTGTGTGTGTGTGTGTGTGTGTGTGTGTGTGTGTGTGTGTGTGTGTGTGTGTGTGTGTCTGTGTGTCTGTGTGTGTGTGTCTCGTGCTTGCCTGCCAGGGCATGTGTCTCTTTAGGTTTGCTAACCAATCTCTACCAGGGACCCAGCTCTTCACATTAGCCTGGAAGGCCAAATGCAGAACCAGCGTTATCACCATGGCAATCAGTCTTACCGGGAGT
>NW_028152252.1:872500-880000 GCF_964638095.1 Poromitra crassiceps
TGAAACATGCAATCTCACATGTGATTATGATTTATTCACATGTGAATGACATTTTCCACATGTGAAAATGTTATGTGTGTCAATGTCACATGTGAAACTTGCAATCTCACATGTGATTATGTTTTATTCACATGTGAAAGACATTTTCCACATGTGATAATTTTACATGTGTCAAAGTCACATGTGAAACGTGCAATCGCACATGTGATTATGCTTTATTCACATGTGAATAACATTTTCCACATGTGAGAATTTAATGTGTGCACTGATAAAACAAAAGCATGCAGCTTTTCATTCAATTTTAATTGTATCCACTCCAATAGCTGAAAATTAATAATTTGATAATCTAATATAAAGTTTTTTATTCATATTTATGGTTGAACCATTTTTTATTGTCGGATACAACGTAAAGTGGCAGCGGGATATCAGTCTTTAATTTGTGGTTTTCATCAAGTCTCTAGTATTAGATCAAACATCCATGCGCATGCGCAGTGTTGACAACGGAGAATAAAAGTATCTGTTAATTTCCCTCCAATTCTTTTTAACACACTCCGCAGTTGCACCAGTCGCACGGCACTGCTGTCCCGTGCTGAGTGAAGGCCATTGAGGTCTGACGTAAGGACAAAACATTTTTACATACTGGTAACGTTTTTCTTCAAAACTGGCCGTTCATTTTAGGTTAAAACAACTCGGCCAGACAGACGACAGCTAACGTAATGGGCTCAGTCAGCTCAGAATAGACGACAGCTAAAGTTAGCATCTAGCTAGCTAACGTAGCATATGTCAGGCCTGTCATGTATTAAAATGCAGTTTTCTTGTCTCAGCGAGCAACAACGCCTGGATGGCGACATGGCGCATGTTATATATATTGTCTGCATTGCGTGCCAAATGTTAAAAAACAACTGCTATGGTTTGGTTTAGGGCATCTAACGTTTACTGCATGCTAGCCCCAGCTGCACAGAATAACTTGGTTTGAAGTAGCTAGGCTATCACGTTAGCTTAACCTAGCGTTACATGGTTTGGTTGAAGGGCTTTGAAGGAAATAAGACGAGCACTCGTGGTTGAGGTCATGGTATTGTTATCACAGTTCGCTAGCGTTAGTTAGCTTAATGTTAGTTGTGTGGGAATTGCTGTTAGCTAGCTGTTAGCTAACGTAAGCTATGCAGCATGTAGTAAGCCTGCCATTCATAGATACAATGCTTTTTTCTTCCTCCGTGAGCAACAGTAGTCTATTAGTGCAACGTTAGCTAAGGTCTGCATTGCATGCTGCTAACAGTGCATTGTTTGACACAATTGTGCCATGAAAATGCCTCCAGCACACAGAAAATAAAACGTGAGCTAGCTGGCAGCTTCCCATGCTAAGGAAAATATGTGGAAACATAATCTGGCAAGTGCTGTTTGTTACTTTTATTGTTAAGGCCTGACTTTGTCAAAAGTTAGCTTGCTAAAGATTGAATTTTCCTTTTCTCTTGCAGTGCAACCTCTGGATACATTGTGGTAAGTTCTGTTAATATCATAAGGGTTGTGGTTCTAAATCCCCTCTAATGCAGTGTGCTGCCTATAGTGTAAGTGAATGTGTAGCTATACTTGTTTTATTCACTGTAACAGGGTTCCTTGAAGTGCTTTGATTTTGAGGGGGGGGATCAAGTACTGCACCTTGAAAATAGCCTATTTCCAAACCAAGTGCTTGAAAGAGTACTTGAAAGTCTTTAAATGTAATCTTGTAATGTGATGTCTGTATGAACCCTGCTGTAGCTAGCTTTAGCTAAATAATTAGCAGTGGTGCCCATCATATCTATCCCCCTCTGTCTCTATGTGGCCATTTACACCTGGCATTAACATGTGTTTTCTGTGATCAGATGTGATCAGATTGCAATCGGGTAGTGCTTGACCACTTGAAAGTAAGGGTGTAGGCTAAACGTCCCCAAGACAGAGTGAGGATGGATACACACAAGCATCCAGTGTCGGTTCTATCATAGACTGTGCTGTACAGCAACTTTCTTCAAAAATATCTGGATCTCTAATATTTGCCCTATAGTACTTTTGGATATGAATAAGTGTGTGTGTGTGTGTGTGTGTGTGTGTGTGTGTGTGTGTGTGTGTGTGTGTGTGTGTGTGTGTGTGTGTGTGTGCGTGTGTGTGCGCGCGCATTAACATTGAAACAATCATTTATGTCCAGTGTCCAATCCGATTTGACAAAAGATAAGCATGTGTGTTTTAATTTTACATGAGTTAATTAGATTAAATAAAATGCATTTGGTTCAACCGCAATTTTTTTTACGTAGGCTATTTTTTTGTTGCCAGATTTCACAATAACACATGTAACCCCGGGTTAAATTGAGGTACAATCTATCTCTAAACTTAACACTAAACAATTATCCCTCTTTGATTAAAACTAGACTCCCCCTCTTGTTAAACTAAATCCCCACTATCATTATGGCCTAATATAATTATATGCCCTGTCCCTTTAATTCGTTCCTGTAAAGCTTGTATGAGAATACAAACATTTCCTCACGCCTGGGGAACAACCAAACGTTGCTCAGCATGGCGTCGTGTGATTGGGTAAAATAGAGAGACTACTCGTCTCTCTTGTTACTATTGGATGGTGGGTGAAGAAGGCGGGACTTGAGAGGCCGGCCGGTCAGTCTGCTGAGGTCTGCGTGAGGAGTGGACGTTCGTCCTGCGCTACGGTAAATAGTAGCTGTTGTCGCTAAAATTATAGCTTGGTGAGTGACTAACAGTCACTTACAGGGTGAAAGCCAGAAGCCTTGTCCTGAGCTCCGGTAAATTGTAGCTGTGTAGCTAACAATATAGTTTAGTCAGTGGCTAACCGTCACGTTAAAGGTTTACAGCAGCGGTGCTTTCTTGTGATCTCCGACGAGGAGCAGCCTCCAGACAGCGCACTGTGCTCGTGGAGGCTTCACACAGTTGCACCTCTGGCTCCGCGGGAACCAGATAGCGCCCCGTGCTACCTGGGCAGCACACGGTGGCACCTCTGGCCACGAGGGAGCTCCACATCACTACCTGGAGGGAGACAGCAGTCTCTTTTCTTTCCCTTGTCCTCCCGTTCCTCCGGAAGTGGAGGTTGAAGCGTGAAGAGGAGTCCTTATTAAGAAGAGGATTCCTTGTTTAAGAAGAGGATTCTGGTAAGCGGCGATGTCAGTGCTGTAGAACTGTGGTGAGCAGTCCAGTGCTGAATCACCTTGAGCGCTCAACTTATCAGGCCTGCACCGGGGGGTTTATTTCTTTATTTGTTTGTGGTACCACTGTTTGTGCTGTTGTTATTTTCTACTTCAGGTAACCTTACTGTATTTTTTATAGACTGTATAAAACATATGGACAAAGCCATACGTCTGTTTTGAAGAGAGGTATTTAATTTGAGTGTTTCAGTGCTCTAGTGGGTTTAGGAGGTATCTACCAGTGCTAGCACCTGGTCAGTGTGATTTTCTTTCCCATGTAATGTGAAAGGCTAATAGCCTATATTTTCTACAGGGTTTGACCAAATGCCTGAAAAATAACAGTCTTGTTACCGTACCATACAACCTTTTTATTTTCCTAGAAGAGAATAAATATTGTCTCGTTTTTGTATATCACAAACCATCTGTGTTGGCGTAATTAATAAATTGGATAAATAGAATAAATACATGTATATTAAAAGGGGTTAGAAATACAAGGTTAAAAGATTAAAAACAGCAGGTCATTTCATCGTTTAAGCAGTAAATAAATTATTTAAAAACCATACCACAACACTTATATAGGGGGTTGGTCATAGAGAAGGACCCAGGGCGCTTACTCTCATTCAACACCACGGGAAAAGCGCTACACACATAAAGGTCCGCGATACCGTGAAACCGTGGTATTTTTGTCCAAGGTTATCATACCAATATCAAAAACTCATACCGTTGCATCTCTAATTGTGACCACATTGAACACAAGTGTACATGCAATGCATCCTCTCAATCCACATACAACAACAGTCACTGCAGTTTTTCTACTGCTCTATGCTATGGAGCTTACCTGATTTCAATGTGAACACTGGAGATACATTATTACAGGCCCGCTCCAACCCATTACGCAGAGTACGCAGACTGCGTAGGGCATCACGTGACTGAGGGCACCAAAAAAAAAAAATTTTTTTTTTTTTTTTTTTTTTTTTTTTGGTGCCCTCAGTCAGGCCACTCACTGAACAGCAGGCCAGGCGCCACCTACTGGTTTACTAGTGGTTTTATTACTTTATTCAGGGTGCATCTCATTGTAAAATTGGACTCGGCCCAAATTGGGCTTCAAACGGCCCAAATTGGGCTTCAAGCGGCCCAAATCTGGCTTCAACCGGCCCAAATCTGGCTTCAACTGGCCCAAATCTGGCTTCAACTGGCCCAAATCGGGCTTCAGACGGTCCAAATCTGGCTTCAAACAGCCCAAATCTGGCTTCAAACGGCCCAAATTGGGCTTCAAACAGCCCAAATTTTTCGCCGCCGCCCTTCGGACGCCGGCACGCACGTCGGCCTGTATCGGCCTGGCCTGCTTGGTATCTAATGCCCGGCCTGAATTATGATCCCAGTCCGCCCCTGCTTGCATGTACAGTTTAACAATCACTTGTTTGCTGACAGGTACAGTAATTCTAACAATTGTTTGTTTCCCACATGTAATGAAATGTGAGATACACTAGTATCGTTCATAATTAATGATTTTGCAGTCTTTCGTTTGACAGTTATTGAAAGTTTTACGGGGGGGGGGGGGGGGCACCACAGAACAATTACGCTTAGGGCACCCAAATGGCCAGGATCGGCCCTGCATTATTACCAGGTGTAAATTAAATCAGGTTAATGTGGTCAAGCACTATCCGATTGCAATCTGATCACAGAAAATATGCCAGGCGTCAATGGCCTCTATCCCTGTCTCTGCCTCTCTCTCTCCTCTGTGTCTCTCTTTCCTCTCTCTCTCTCTGCCTGTGTCTCCCGTCGTCTCCTGAAGCCACTGCCGTCTCCACCACCACCCCACCCACACACGAAGTGCCGGAGCGGACTGGGACCCTGTCCCCTCTCCCAACAACGGTAGGGTCCTTATTTAGTCCTTACAAAATCAGCACATGGTTCTCATTACATTATTTTGAAAGTTCTGCCCGGCCCTCAAATTTAAGAGAATTGGGTCTGGAAATTCCTTGCAAAGTCTTTGAATTTGATTTTTAGGAGGTATGAGAACCCTGCAAATGTGACTAAAAAACAACAACATTCAAATAGGCTCTGCAAATATAGTGCAGATGTTCTCAGCATAGTGGTATACAAAGAAGCAAGGATATTAATTTAAATACACAAATACTATATAATATTATTTAGTCAAAAAAATAGATTTGGAATAAATACATTTATCTATTTATTTTTTATATTTTTTTATATTTATTTTTTGCTACTTTGACTCTGATGCGCTGCAGTCTGATCTCAGAAAAAAAATGCATGTTAGTGTCAGGTGATAATGACCTCTATCCCTGTCTCCTTCTCTGCCTCTCTACTGTCTTTCCCTCTGCCTCTGTCTCTCCTGTCGTCTCCTGAAGCCACTGCTGCCTCCACCAGCACCACCCCACCCCTTCCCCATGAAACGGCGGAGCAGCCTGGGACCCGTGATCTCTGCAACAACGGTATGCTAATGTTTTCAAGCACACTATCGGATTGCAATCTGATCACAGACAATTAGGGGTGTCACAATATATCGTCCCACGAAATTTCGCGATAGTAAAACGTCACGATATGTATCGTTGAGATGAAATCTCATATCGTGAAAAAAAAAAAAAAAAAAAAAAAACTTTTTTTTTTTTTTTTTTCAAAAGTAGACAAAGAAACGTCTTTGTTTGTTGAAGTTCAATGTGTGGAAAGTAGTTCAGTTGAACAAGTCTCTGAAGAGACACATGATAAGTTATACAGGAGAGAAACCATTCAATTGAGTTTCTGGCAAAACTGTTTACTTGACAGGAAAAACTGAAGATGCATAAAAAATAGACTAAGAAAAGTCTTGTTGTTTGAGTTTGAAGAAAAACTGAAGATGCATAATGAGAATTTATACTGCTGAGAAACCTTTTAGTTCAAAGTAAATCTAAGTGACGTGTAACTCATTCTATTTCAAGATAAGCCTTATCTCCAATCTCATGTTTTTTCTAGTTGTTATTGTAATAACAATTTCCCACAACAGCATGTTTTGTATTTGTGCATTTCAAATAAAATACTACTTTTCCAGTCATATATTGTCATTATTCAAGTTTAAAAAAATATTGTTAAAATCGTATCGTATCGTATCGTTATCGTGAACCCAGTATCGTGATACGTATCGTATCGTGAACTGAGTGTATCGTGACACCCCTACAGACAATGCATGTTAGTACCATCATTTGATGATATAAGTTGAAAAACTTAAATGGATAGGCCACTTTTTGGGGAGTTTAGCGAATTTTCCATATCGCCCCCAATAAACATCGATATACACGTCTTCACAGCAACTGTCCGTGCAGTTTGGAGGGTCGGGGTGTGCAGTAGTTAAATGGACAGCACTAAAACAGGACCAAGCGGATCGCGGCTCAAAGTCAACAAAACACAGTGCCTAAAATATAGTGTAAAATAAATATTCTGGTCAAGAGGTCTGTCTTTTTGTTTTGTTTTGTTTGTTAACTTAAGTTATTTAATTTAATTTACCTTGAAGTAAATTTGTATTTTGTTGTTGTTCCAACAGACCAAGTGCAAGCTGTGTTCCCAAACACCAGTGAGGTTCTAATCAGACAGTGCATGGCCCAGAAGTTGAAGGATGTGAGGCAGTGCGACAAAGAACAGTAAGTTTCTCTAGTTTTCTCTATCACTGAAAGTGGGTGTAAAACGTATAGAATGTAACATGACCTTAATTCATGCTTATATTATATTGATATATCTTAATTAAAATTGGCGGTGTCTGTCACGATTGTGATGTCATCAGTGATGTGATAAACATTTTCCTGCCTGAGGCTAAACTCGTGGGCGTTCTGAGCATGAAGGGGTGGAGGGGATGTGCCACAAGGCATCATCCTCTCTGCCGAAAAGCCATTAGAAGAAGGCTAACCTTGCATCTCCAGGCTCTCTCTGAAAGGAGAAGAGCCGATCTGTGCTCAATTAGTGTTCTGGTCTGATATCTGGTGTATCTCTCTGCCTGTATCGCTCTTTTTCCCCCTGCAGTGTTAGGGTTGTATTCGTTTCATAATAGAGCTGTAATTGTAGTCGGGGCGTAGGGGCACAGATTCTGTTGTAGCATTTTCTGTTGGATTTATTGCATCTCCATCCATTATCCATGGCACATTTTACAGCATCTGTTTTAGGGCATAGGGTGTTGCCCAAAATTCTGAGAATGTTGCTCTATGCATCATAGATTTTGTGTAAGTTATGGGACCATTTGTGAATATAAAGTCCTGAATCAAATGTTTCAGTTCACAGCCGGACTACACTAGGTTTGCCTAGTTTTGGTTGTAATACCCCAGTATGTTTGTGA
>NW_028152252.1:932500-937500 GCF_964638095.1 Poromitra crassiceps
GTCGCTCATGACCTGTCTGCATCTCCTCGCCCTCTCCTTCCTGCAGGGGATGCAGCCTTCTACGAAATTTTTCGCCACTCGTCTTCCCTTGACCACCCAGGCCTTCTTCCTCATACGGAGCAGTGTCCCGGCCACGCCCTCGTGGCCTTCATCATGGGCTTCACGAGCGAGAAGGGTGCTCACCCAGGTTCCGTGGGGCAGGATCGGAACCGCTGCTTCTTCTCCATCCCAGATCCGCACTCTGCCTCTGCACATCAGGAGTCCAGTGCCCTCATCTCGGTACACAACCAACCTGTTAATCGTTGTTGTAGGGAATGTCACCCCCTTCTGGATGGCCAGGAAGAGGTCCCGGAGAGCATCTTCGCGCTCCTTTGAGGATAGCACACCGACATCAGCTTGGCTGCCCAGGCGCTCCCCACGCTTCCTTGCCTGGGTTGAGGTTTGGCCTCTCTTCTCTAGCCACTTCCGGGCGGCACGCCAAACCCAAGCAATGACCCGGCACAGTCTTGATAGGCTACTGAACCTCTCTGAGTCCACAAGGTCTGTAATGGGTGCAGTACTGAGTCCTCTCCCAGGTCTGTCCTCTGGCAGAGCTGGATCTTGTGTTCCTTTAGGAGGGTTGGGGTCCAATGTAGGCCCTTTCTGGCCACCTCTGACTTCTCCGGACTCCCTGTCGGCATCATTCTGACTCCCGTCTGGAGCCTTTCTCGCTTGGGCCCTGGTGAGCATCGCTGAGAAAGCTTTTCTCTGGAGTTTACTTACGCTCTCCCTGGCGTCAGCTGCCACCTCTGCGGCAGACTTTACAGGCCACTCTTCAAAAGGCTTCTCCAAGAACCATGGCCCTTTCTGCCACGCAGAACTCTCATCCAGGTCTTCAGGAGCCGCTCCTCTCGTTATAATGTCGGCCACATTGTACTCTCCCGGGACCCACCACCACTCGGTTACCGGCCCCGCCTTCTGGATCTCTCCAATCCTGTTTGCGAAGAAGGATTGGTAGCCGTAGCTCTCCCGCTGGATGGCTCCCAGCACCGTCCGGCTGTCTACTAGGTGAAACCAGTGCTTGACCTGCAGCCGGCCATGCTTCTCCACGTACTTTCTCAACCGAGTAGCGAAGACCGCGCCGCACACTTCGGCTCTCACTGCGTCTCCTTTCTGGTCGAGTGGCGCCAGCTTAGCCTTAGACTCCACCAGCCTGACTTCAACTCCTCGTTGAGTCTCCCATCTCAGATATAACACGGCTCCGTAGGCGCTGTCACTCCCATCTGAGAAAGTAACTCCCCATGGCTTGCCTTCCCAACCAGATGGCGTGAGGCTTCTGTGAAACCTGACTTGACCCAGTCTCACGTACTCCTCGAACAGCTTGATAGCCTCTTCACGGAGACTCGCTGAGAGTGGGTCGTCCCATGTTTCTTTAGACAGGCTCCCAACTCCTGCCTCCTGGAAAGCCTTCCTAACGAGGATGTTGCCTTTCTGCTTCGCCGGGGTGACTAAGCCGATCGGGTCGTACAGTCCGGCAATCTGGCTTAGCAACTCTCTTCTGGACAGGCCTCTAGGAGTTTCTTCTCGCACTTGCTCCTCTCTGAGATCAACGCCTGTTCTCATCTTCCCTCTTCTCCTGGAGAAGTTAATTGAAGTCATCATGTAGAGTCGGTCCTCACTTACGAGGTATCCAATTCCCAGAGCCTTGTTGTCCTCTTCTCTCAACTGATTGGGCAACACCAATGTCTTGGGCTCCGCCTCTGGTCTCTCGCGCCCACGGGCCTTGAGCTCCTCTTCGAACCTCCCACCTTGACCAGACCGGACCCATGGTTTGAGAGAGAAACCTCCGGCATCCAGGATCTCCTCAACTCCCTTGGTGATGATGTCTAGCTTCTCTGGATCGTTATGGGAAGTTAGAATATCATCAACATAACTGTCCTCTTCCAGGACACGGCGTTCCTCTTCCCTTGCAGCGAACTGGGGCAGCTTTGCCATCTCCCTCATGGCCAGTTGTGCAATGCAGCCAGCAGGTCGGTCCCCAATGTTAACTCTGGTGATGGCATACTCCTCAATTTCCTCTTCAGGGTTGTCCCTCCAGAGAAATCTGTGGAGGTGGACCTCCCGCTCCTTCAGCCACACCGAATTGTACATTTTTCGGATGTCTCCTAGGGCCGCATGTTCTCCTGTTCTGAACCTCAGTAGGACGCCTCTGATTGGATTCAGAACATCTGGGCCTTTCAGTAGGAGGTCATTCATACTCACTCCTCTGAAAGCCTGGCTGCTGTTCCAGACCAGACGGACTGGTGTCGTGACAGAGTGAGGGTTTGGTGCGACCAGGTGGCTCACATACCACACTGGTCCTTTCCAGCTGCGGGTCATCTCCGGTGTGAGCTTTACTGCCGCGCCCCTCTTCACTAGGGCTGTCAATCTCCCTCTATAATCAAATTCGAATTTCAGTGCTTTATACATTTTAATATTCGAATTATATTCGAATATTTTAATTAATTTTTAATTGAATTTAAAAAAAAAAAAAAAAAAATTTTGGTCTGAGTGAATTGTTGTCTTCTCTTATGTTGTGTTCTGATTCTAAATATAGCTGAATCTTTGGGTTTGACCAAGTAAAACTTTTTCTAAGCATTTTACCAAATGTGGATGGAAAAGTGAATGGTGGATGAATATTCAAAATAATATTAGGCTTATCACAAATAGTCCAGCAATGATGTTTATTTAAGAAAACATGTTCCTTGTACAATGTACATGCATTCATTGCATTAGAAAATAGGTCAGATAACCAGAGCTTAGTTAATATTCATCAGTGATGTATTGGTGCTGTCTGAAATGCTAAAATAAAATAATTGATAATAAAAAAAGACACAGCCTTTGTTTGAGCTCCTTATCAATAAACAAATAAGTAAACTTTACCAAAACAACAATGAGCCATGAACAACAAAAAAATCAGTCACGTATTGCACTTAAGAGCTATAGGTTTACATTCAGTATAGCAGCTTCAACAGTCAACTTCAGTTAACAATGAATGAACATACATGTTAAGAGCTACAGGTAGGTTTACATCAGTATAGCAGCTTCAACAGTCAACTTCAGTTAACACTCTTTTCTTCAAGTATGTTGTCAGAACTTGTCACTGTTCTAGTGTTCTAAAAAAAAAAAAAAAAAAAAAAAATTTTTTTAAATAAAAAAATATTCGTTTTTAAAAAATAATAATAATCGAATTTCGTTCATAATTATTAAATTCGAATAATATTCGAATATCAAAATTCGTTTCAACAGCCCTACTCTTCACCATCTCATGGACTTGCTCCTTGTAGGCAGCCCGCCACTCCGGCTGGTTCAAGAGTCGCTTCTCTGTTTTCAGGAAGGTAGCCTCCACACCTCTTCGGTTGTTTGGGAGTGAGGCCGGGTCTTCAGTCCACGGGTATTCAGCGTCCCAATGTGGAGAATCACAGTGGTCATCACTGCTTACATAGAAGAGGCCCTCTTTTATCCTCTCGATCTCCCTCTCTTCCGCCAGGGTCATCTCTTTCCCTCCTGGCTGGCAACCTCCACAGCGACATCCTCCACACTTGGGCTCACAGGCTGCACCGATACTGTCCCATTGCCACCACTCAAGGACTTCTCTGTTGGTCGCAGTTGTACTTCTGACCTTGGCTCCACCCTCCTGCTCCAGGCCGTTTTCAGTGGCCTCTTTGAGGCACCGGGCAGTTTCGACGATCTCTTGGTACTTGACCGCAGTTGTCCTCATTGAACGGGCGAAGTGGGTCTTGGACTCATGCATAGCCACCTCCACTTCTTCAAAAAGGTTGGGGTGAGCTCCTCCCACTGTCTTCCCTAGCGGGCCCTCCCACAGGACGAGGTCTCCCACTACCCTCACGATTTGGGGAGCGAGCCTTCCTTCTCTGTGGCTGATGAGGAGTTCGATTCGTCTCGGTCGGATCAGCTCCTCTGTTTCGACCTCCGGGAAGAACCTCTTCAGTTGGTGGGGTTTGACGACCTGGTGCACTTTGGCTATTTCGTCCAGGCCGTAACACACCAGCAGGTGGGCTCTTTCAGTTCCTTTTGGGGTTCTGACTCTCACCTTCAGCAGGTATCTTCTGGTATTTACTGTCACAGTCATTCCCCCAACTCCCTGCACGACCAAGGTGACGTTCTCACTCCTGAGTCCAAGCCTGTCTGCAGCTTCGTGGGTTATATAGTTGGTGTCAGAAGCGAGGTCTATAAGGGCTCCAATTTTTTGCCCAGCATTAAGAGTGACCTCCAACAGCATCATAAGGACTGGATACTCCTTCGCTCCATTCTCCTCTAAGAGTTCACTTCCACTTCTCTCAGTGCGATTTGTCACTACCGTTTTGTTGGTGAAGACTATCCTCATCATCTGTGCTGCTTCTGGGGGGAGTTTAGACAATGCCTCTTCTTGCTCTTCAGTAAACCTTCCTGCTTTTCTACTGCCGCTGCTAGGCTTCTCTCTCTCATTCTCATCTCCCTTTCTGGTCTCTCTGTTGGGACAGAGAAGGTAGTGATGATCCGAGGATGCCCCCTTCTGGCAGCCTTTCTTGTTGCAGAGAAATCTATCGCTGCATTCTCCATTGGCGCCATGCGACTCCAAACACAGCCAGCAGGCTTTTGACCTTTTCACAGCAGCCTTTCTTTCAGCCAAGTCAAGGCCTCTGAATTTCTTGCAGGAGAATAGTTTACTTCTATGCTTCTTGTCACCACAAACAACGCACTCACCCCCGGTGCCATCTCTCTCAGTGGCTCTCGTGTAAGCAAACCTCTTTTCTGGTTTCCTCTGGTCCTTCCAACCGGGTTTCTCAGACGTATCCGCGATTGTCAGTCGCTCCAACTCTTCGAGTACTCCTTCTTCCTCCTTCAGGAACTTCAGAAGAGCATCGAAGTGGTTCTCTGGCTTGACGTCGTTCTCGGGTTTCGCTTTGAAGTGGATCCAGTGGTCTTTCAAGTTGTCTGGCAGCTTACTCTCTATCGTCTCGGTCACCATTGGATTCTTG